>NC_082644.1:61876760-62181660 GCF_028023285.1 Balaenoptera ricei | reverse complement strand
AAACATATTAAAAGCAGCAAGGGAAAAACAACAAATAACACACAAGGGAATCCCCATAAGGTTAACATCTGATCTTTCAGCAGAAACTCTGCAAGCCAGAAGGGAGTGGCAGGATATACTTAAAGTGATGAAGGAGAAAAACCTACAACCAAGGTTACTCTACCCAGCAAGGATCTCATTCAGATTTGATGGAGAAATTAAAACCTTTACAGACAAGCAAAAGCTGAGAGAGTTCAGCACCACCAAACCAGCTTTACAACAAATGCTAAAGGAACTTCTCTAGGCAAGAAACACAAGAGAAGGAAAACACCTACAATAACAAACCCAAAACATTTAAGAAAATGGGAATGGGAACATACATATCAATAATTACCTTGAATGTAAATGGATTAAATGCTCCCACCAAAAGACACAGACTGGTTGAATGGATACAAAAACAAGACCCATATATATGCTGTCTACAAGAGACCCACTTCAGACCTAGAGACACATACAGACTGAAAGTGAGGGGATGGAAAAAGATATTCCATGCAAATGGAAATCAAAAGAAAGCTGGAGTAGCAATTCTCATATCAGACAAAATAGACTTTAAAATAAAGAATATTATAAGAGACAAAGAAGGACACTATATAATGATCAAGGGATCGATCCAAGAGGAAGGTATAACAATTGTAAATATTTATGCACCCAACATAGGAGCACCTCAATACATAAGGCAAATACTAACAGCCCTAAAAGGGGAAATTGACAGCAACACAATCATAGTAGGGGACTTTAACACCCCACTTTCATCAATGGACAGATCATCCAAAATGAAAATAAATAAGGAAACACAAGCTTTAAATGATACATTAAACAAGATGGACTTAATTGATATTTATAGGACAATCCACCCAAAAACAACAGAATACACATTTTTCTCAAGTGCGCATGGAACATTCTCCAGGATAGATCATATCTTGGGTCACAAATCAAGCCTTGGTAAATTTAAGAAAATTGAAATCGTATCAAGTATCTTTTCCGACCACAACGCTATGAGACTAGATATCAATTACAGGAAAAGATCTGTAAAAAATACAAACACATGGAGGCTACACAATACACTACTTAATAATGAAGTGATCACTGAAGAAATCAAAGGGGAAATCAAAAAATACCTAGAAACAAATGACAATGGAGATACGACGACCCAAAACCTATGGGACGCAGCAAAAGCAGTGCTAAGAGGGAAGTTTATAGCAATACAAGCCTACCTCAAGAAACAGGAAACATCTCGAATAAACAACCTAACCTTGCACCTAAAGCAATTAGAGAAAGAAGAACAAAAAAATCCCAAAGCTAGCAGAAGGAAAGAAATCATAAAGATCAGGTCAGAAATAAATGAAAAAGAAATGAAGGAAACAATAGCAAAAATCAATAAAACTAAAAGCTGGTTCTTTGAGAAGATAAACAAAATTGATAAACCATTAGCCAGACTCATCAAGAGAAAAAGGGAGAAGACTCAAATCAATAGAATTAGAAATGAAAAAGGAGAAGTAACCACTGACACTGCAGAAATACAAAAGATCATGAGAGATTACTACAAGCAACTCTACGCCAATAAAATGGACAACCTGGAAGAAATGGACAGATTCTTAGAAATGCACAAACTGCCGAGACTGAACCAGGAAGAAATAGAAAATATGAACAGACCAATCACAAGCACTGAAATTGAAACTGTGATTAAAAACCTTCCAACAAACAAAAGCCCAGGACCAGATGGCTTCACAGGTGAATTCTATCAAACATTTAGAGAAGAGCTAACACCTATCCTTCTCAAACTCTTCCAAAATATTGCAGAGGGAGGAACACTCCCAAACTCATTCTACGAGGCCACCATCACCCTGATACCAAAACCAGACAAAGATGTCACAAAGAAAGAAAACTACAGGCCAATATCACTGATGAACATAGATGCAAAAATCCTCAACAAAATACTCGCAAACAGAATCCAACAGCACATTAAAAGGATCATACACCATGATCAAGTGGGGTTTATCCCAGGAATGCAAGGATTCTTCAATATACGTAAATCAATCAATGTGATACACCATATTAACAAATTGAAGGAGAAAAACCATATGATCATCTCAATAGATGCAGAGAAAGCTTTCGACAAAATTCAACACCCATTTATGATAAAAGTCCTGCAGAAAGTAGGCATAGAGGGAACTTTCCTCAACATAATAAAGGCCATATATGACAAACCCACAGCCAACATTGTCCTCAATGGTGAAAAACTGAAACCATTTCCACTAAGATCAGGAACAAGACAAGGTTGCCCACTCTCACCACTATTATTCAACATAGTTTTGGAAGTGTTAGCCACAGCAATCAGAGAAGACAAAGAAATAAAAGGAATCCAAATCGGAAAAGAAGAAGTAAAGCTGTCACTGTTTGCAGATGACATGATACTATACATAGAGAATCCTAAAGATGCTACCAGAAAACTCCTAGAGCTAATCAATGAATTTGGTAAAGTAGCAGGATACAAAATTAATGCACAGAAATCTCTTGCATTTCTATACACTAATGACGAAAAATCTGAAAGTGAAATTAAGAAAACACTCCCGTTTACCATTGCAACAAAAAGAATAAAATATCTAGTAATAAACCTACCTAAGGAGACAAAAGACCTGTATGCAGAAAATTATAAGACACTGATGAAAGAAATTAAAGATGATACAAATAGATGGAAAGATATACCATGTTCCTGGATTGGAAGAATCAACATTGTGAAAATGACTCTACTACCCAAAGCAATCTACAGATTCAATGCAATCCCTATCAAACTACCACTGGCATTTTTCACAGAACTAGAACAAAAAATTTCACAATTTGTATGGAAACACAAAAGACCCCGAATAGCCAAAGCAATCTTGAGAACGAAAAATGGAGCTGGGGGAATCAGGCTCCCTGACTTCAGACTATATTACAAAGCTACAGTAATCAAGACAGTTTGGTACTGGCACAAAAACAGAAATATTGATCAATGGAACAGGATAGAAAGCCCAGAGATAAACCCACGCACATATGGTCACCTTATCTTTGATAAAGGAGGCAAGCATATACGGTGGAGAAAAGACAGCCTCTTCAATAAGTGGTGCTGGGAAAATTGGACAGATACATGTAAAAGTATGAAATTAGAACACTCCCTGACACCATGCACAAAAATAAACTCAAAATGGATTAAAGACCTAAGTGTAAGACCAGACACTATCAAACTCTTAGAGGAAAACACAGGCAGAACATTCTATGACATACATCACAGCAAGATTCTTTTTGACCCAGCTCCCAGAGAAATGGAAATAAGAACACAAATAAACAAATGGGACCTAATGAAACTTAAAAGCTTTTGCACAGCAAAGGAAACCATAAACAAGACCAAAAGACAACCATCAGAATGGGAGAAAATATTTGCAAATGAAGCAACTGACAAAGGATTAATCTCCAAGATTTACAAGCAGCTCATGCAGCTCAATAACAAAAAAACGAACAACCCAATCCAAAAATGGGCAGAAGACCTAAATAGACATTTCTCCAAAGAAGATATACAGATGGCCAACAGACACATGAAAGAATGCTCAACATCATTAATCATTAGAGAAATGCAAATCAAAACTACAATGAGATATCATCTCACACCGGTCAGAATGGCCATCATCAAAAAATCTAGAAACAATAAATGCTGGAGAGGGTGTGGAGGAAAGGGAACTCTCTTGCACTGTTGGTGGGAATGTAAATTGATACAGCCACTATGGAGAACAGTATGGAGGTTCTTTAAAAAACTACAAATAGAACTACCATACGATCCAGCAATCCCACTACTGGGCATATACCCTGAGAAAACCATAGGTCAAAAAGACTCTTGTACCAAAATGTTCATTGCAGCTCTATTTACAATAGCCAGGACATGGAAGCAACCTAAATGTCCATCGACAGATGAATGGATAAAGAAGATGTGGCACATATATACAATGGAATATTACTCAGCCATAAAAAGAAATGAATTGGAGGTATTTGTAATGAGGTGGATGGAGTTAGAGTCTGTCATACAGAGTGAAGTAAGTCAGAAAGAGAAAAACAAATACAGTATGCTAACACATATATACGGAATCTAAGGGAAAAAAAAGCCATGAAGAACCTCGTGGCAAGACGGGAATAAAGACACAGACCTACTAGAGAATGGACTTGAGGATATGGGGAAGGGGTGGGGTGAGATGTGACAGGGTGAGAGAGTGTCATGGACATATATACACTACCAAATGTAAAATAGGTAGCTAGTGGGAAGCAGCCACATAGCACAGGGAGATCAGCTCGGTGCTTTGTGACCACCTAGAGGGGTGGGATGGGGAGGGTGGGAGGGAGGGAGATGCAAGAGGGAAGAGATATGGGAACATATTGTATATGTATAACTGATTCACTTTGTTATAAAGCAGAAGCTAACACACCATTGTAAGGCAATTATACTTCAATAAAGATGTTTAAAAAAAAAAAAAAAAATATTATTATTGACTGTTCAACCAATCCTGAACTAAATTCCCCTTGGTTTCATATGTCATCTTTTCTTTTTTAATATTTCTGGGAAGATTTATCACTATTTTGTTAGGTATTTGCATCTGTCTTTGGAAATTATACATTTTCTTTTTTTTGCAATGTCCTTTGTCAGGTTTTGGAACTCAAGATATATTAACCTCATAAAATGAATCACCAAGAGTTGCCCTTTCTCCTTGCTGAGGGAAGTTTATATAAGATTCTAGATATATCCTTTTTAAATTTGGGGGGCAGTTCAGTAATATAGTTACCTGGGACTAGAATTTTCTTTTGGGGAAGGTTTTCTATAATGGATTCAATTTATTTAATAAATATAACTATCTTGGGTTTCTATTCTTTTTTTAGTTTTAGTAGGTCATGTTTTTCAAAATATTTGCCCTTTTCTAAATTTTCAGCTTTAATGGAGAGAAGTTATTCATCATATATTTCTACTGAGTTTTTAATGTCTATAATACCTATAGTGATACTACCTTTTTCTTTCTTGTTATTTATAATTTGTGTTTTCTTGATTTGTTCATGACTGGTCCTACTATAATTTTATCAACTGTTTTAAAGAACCAGGTCTAGGCTTTGTTGTTTTACTACCCTTTTCTTTTCTATGTTTTTGATTTCTGTTCTTATCTTTATTTCCTTCTTCTAGTTACTTAGGTTTGAGTCACCATTTTTAAATTCACTTCTTAAGAAGCTTCCTTTCTAATAAGTGTATTTAAAACAATAATTTTTCCTCCTAGCACTGCTTTAAATGCATTCTACATGTTTTGACATGTTCCGTTATGACTATCCAGTACAAAACAGTTCTTACTTTCTTTGTGATTTCTTCCTTAAACAATGGGCTATTTTGAACTATATTGTTTCATTCCCAAACTGTTGGGTATGATTTAGTTTGTTGTTGTCATTATTGTTGTTTATTTCTAGTGATTCATAAAATATTCTGAATCATTTTATATTTATTAGGCTTGTATTATTACCCATCCTATTGGCAGTTTTGGTAAATATCTCATGTGTACTTCAAAAGAATGTGTATTCTGTTATGTTGGGGTAAAATATTCTTTAAAATAACTAAGTATAGTTTGTCAATTATCTAATTGCTTGTTTTTTTTTACACCTTCTCTAATCTCACTATTTTTCTTGCTTGCCCTGGAAGCAGTGTTTAAATACACTTCTCAGATTATGGATTCATCTCGTCTTCCTTTTATTTCTATGCATTTTTGCTTCATATATTTTGAAGCTATAGCATTTGATAGAGCTAGATTTAGAAATGTTTAACTTTTCTAGTAGAATGATCTTCTTACCATTTCAAAATATTTCCCTTAGTCTCTATGAATACTTCTTTCCTTGAAGTCAATTTTAATATTAGCATAGCTTCAACCAATTTTTTTGTTGGTTAATGTTTGTGAAGTGTATCTTTCTCCAGCCTTTTACTTTCAGTATTTTCGTGCCTTATATTTAAGGGGTGTCTCATTAAGTAGAAAATAGCCAACTATCATTTTTTAGTCAAACTGATGTTTTTTTCTTTTAATTAGACTATTTTTAATGTAATTAATGATAGTGTTGGTTTATATCTACCATCTGACTATTTGTATTCTATTTGACCCAGTTTAAGTTCCATTTTTATTCCATTTCTTATGTACTAATCAATAAATTTCATATATTTTTCAATTAGATTATAAATTACATTTTTTATTATTTTATATGTTGACCTAAGGGGTCACAATATGCATCCTCAATTTATTACAATCTAATACAAATCATTCATATTCTACTTGCCCAATACATTAGAACCACAGAACCCTTTGTTTCCACTTATCTTTCACCTGTCTTTGTATTATTGTTGTCAAGTCTACACTTACATTTTAGTTAGCACAGCATATTACACTTATTGTTTTGTATTGCTATTTCTTATTCAAATTTGTCCATGTATTTCCTTTTTCCATTAATCTTCATTCCTTTATGAATTTGAGTTTCCTGCTGAGAGCATTTTTCCTCTGCTTTTAGTAAAGCTATGCTGAAAACAAATGTTCTCAGTTTTTGTTGTTGTTGTTTGTTTTTTGGTTTGAAAACACTTTATTTTGCCACCTTTATTGAAAGTGTATTTTCACTACGGATGGTCTGTTGATTGGATTTTTCAGCTCCCTTAATATATCATTCGATTTGGTCTACTGCAAGCAAAAAATATAAAACAAAACAACAAACAAACAAGAAAAGAGAACAAAAAAATCAACAACAAAACCTATCCAATTTTAATTTAACTCTTTCCATCCTACATTTCTCCTTATTCTCCTCCTTACCAGACTACTACCTAGTTTCCAAAAATATCTTCCTCATCCTTGCCTTTGCATCTTTGCCTACATTCCTTACTTTATTTACAAAAACCTTTATTAATATTTATTTTGACTACTTAGTATATATATATACACTAAGTATATACTAAATATATATATATACTAAGTATATATATATATGTATATATAATCCCTGTCTTCTATATAGTAATAGCATTCTTATTCTCTTTTAGAGAATCCTTTTTCTTTTGCAAATGACTTGGATGGGATGTCAATCAAAATGAATCATCTTCTCTCCATCAAGGATGACTACATAATCCAGTCAAGGCCAAACATATTTTTCTTTGAAATATGAATCTTGAGCTTAGCTGCTTAAAAACTGAAAATGATTAGAATTAATTCTTCCTGATGATGATACATTATAGAAACACTATAATTGTCCTTGTGGCCTTGATATTTTCTACTGTTTTTTCCAAAACTAATGCTTGTACATAGTAACTAGAAGAGTAAAGGTAATATATTTTGCATTGGTAAGACCTACTATAGTATTTAACTAAAAGATGATTATAGTGGAGTTTCTGTAAGGGAACAACCAAAAAGTTGAGGGGACTTTAATCCAAGATATTTGAAGACTAGGCAAAAGAAGATTGAGGACACCAAGATTACACACCAAAACTGCTGTCTTCTGAAAAAGTATTCCCTTCTGCATGTTTATAGACTCAATCTGAATACGGAAAAGAAACAGGGATACATTTTTAATATCTATATTTACTTATTTTGTCCAGAAAGCAAACATGAGGTTTCTAGATCTAAGGAGACATTATTATCACTAATAACAATGACTGTAGTGGTTCCCGATATCCCCTTCTCTTCCTTTGGGTAAGAGAATGAGAGCCAGATGGCTGGGCATGTGTATAAAGGGGTTTGTATTTCAAAATTATGAATCTGGAGCTTATATAAAAACTAATAGTGAGAGTGGGAGAGAAACTCTGAGAGTGGGAGAGAAACCTTATCTCCCTAATGTATTCTCTGTGAAGAGAAGAAGTCAGTCCATAGTTTACAACTCTTTTGAATATAAATAAATCACCTCTAGTTTTACTATGTTTTGAAATGTATACCTATGGCTCCAGGTAGCAATAAATCTCTTTATCTCTCTAGAGGCCTCTCTATTTTATTAACCCTCTAGCTTTCAAATATTTTCCTTTACCCCAGGTTGCAGTTTTCCACATTCAGAAAGCTCTAACCACGCAAAAACATGAAAATATTTTCTCTACAGTTGCACAAAGAGTTAACTGCTATTTTGCTATAAATAAGAGATTAAATTCAGTTAGATACTGATTAAGGAGCGAGCAGGCTGTCTCAGGGAGTAATGAGTTCCGTGCTACTACATTCATTCAAACATATGTTCAAGTTGACCATTTAGAAGAAAAGTTATAATGGGGATTCAAGCATCCAACAAGTCCATTGTATCCTCAGGACATGGCAAGAAACAGAATGGCACACTCAAATAGGGATATTGCCAACACTTTAATGAATAAACTCTTTGCAAAAGCATGGTTAAGTTAAAGGGAAACTAACGAGCTGGTAGAGCGTCTTGGGGCTAAGAACGATGGTGAGACAGTACCAACCTCGAGTTGAAGGGGTAAGGGGAGTGATTGGTTGCCAGAACTCAGAGATCCCTATCCCTCCCTCTGGGAGAGGGCTACACAACAGGAAATAAGGCCTAAGATGAAGAGCATAACCACTGCAACCTCCTGCAGCCTGGTAGACAGAAAGCTGGGGAAATAAATATCTTGACTACTCTCTGATATCCTCAACCCACCAACTTCAGCCTTCTGCTGGTGATCTTCATTTGTCTAAACCAACAGGAGACCAGAAGACAAGAGAGCCCGGTCAACTCAATCCACAGAGGCCACCCAGCCACTCAGAGCACAGATTCTTCTGGTAAGACGGCATCTGGTGAGTAAGGCAGCAAATATGCAGCCCAAACACTTCCAGGTGAATGTGAACTTAACTAAACCCTAAAAGTCTCTGATTCTTTGAAAGGTTAATCCTAATACATTCTTTCAAGAAAAGTCTCATAGCCTGAAAGAAACACTTAAAGAATGAATGAACAATTGCTGTATAGAAATGGATATTTAGAAGTCAGCCATTAAATACAAATTGATATAACTTGATGTCAAAGGTTAAATAAACCTCTGCTAATGGAGAAGGCTAAGCTTTACTTGTTGCTGGCTCCTTTGACCCATACATGCTATTCTGAAATCATCAGGATAGACCATCAGCCAGTTTGCTTTCAATTATTTTCTTATCTCAGGCAGACACTTCAAGAGTCAGGGATCTGTACCATCTGGGCCAGATGAAAGGAGACCCAGTGCTGGGTGCCAATAGCATACTGATGACACTACATTATGAAACATCTCACTCTTTCCCTGTGAGGCTTCACTGAAAAGACTTCACAGACAGTACCATATGTCAGTGAGAACTGCAATATCTAGTCAAGAGTTTGGAGAAGCAAGTGTAAAAGCTAGTAGTTTCTTGTGTGTTTAGTTTCAAATCTATACTCTGATAGGTATAGCTGATCTAAAAATGCTTTTATCTGTCACTTTTTGTTTCATTTCAAATTTTGACTGGCAGTCAATAGTAATGCAATCCAGATATTCAAAGCAATTTTATGCTGCCTTCTGTCATAAATTAAAATGTTCCATTAACTAAACAAATTCTCAATGCCATAAATCAGCCCACACTAAGTAAATCACAGTTAGTGAAAACCAAACTGTAATTCCATAAGAGTGATTAAGTGCTGGCAAGATATAGTGAGATATATTATCTGTGGTGGAGAGCATGATTATTTAATATCTGTACTCTGTTTTTTAGACTGGCTAATTTCCTCCATAATAGGTATTTTTACTGGAAATATTTAAAGAAGAATATATATCACATAAAACTGTGTATTTTGTTCTTGTTTTGGAATGTTTTGTTATAGCCTCCTCATTAGAGCATACTTTGAAATATAGCTGATGGCTAGTTTACAAATTTGAAAACCTATAATGGATAATGTATTTACCCTAAGATGGAAATAACCTTCCTGTCAGTAGAGTCAATCATTTCTAAATTACAGAATTTATTCTCTCTGATATGTTATGAACACTGTTGGACTGCTTTCAGTTATTCCTTTCAGAAACTCGTTTTTTTTTTCCCCTTATCAGTTTGCTGACTGCTTAAAGCATGGGAATTTTACAGATTAATATGTGGATATGGTAGATTTATATTTAATAACTTCTAAGAAATATTGATACAATTACTATATAGATATAAAACACAACAGCAAATAATTATAAAGTACTTATTTGTACAAAGCACTAAGTTTAACTGTTTACGTTTTTTTTTTTTTTTTGGTTGCACCAGGTCTTAGTTGTGGCAGGTGGGCTGCTTAGTAGTGGCATGCAAACTCTTAGTTGCGGCATGCTTGTGGGATCTAGTTCCCGGACCAGAATCGAACCTGGGTCCCTGCATTGGGAGTGCAAAGTCTCATCCACTCCGCCACCACAGAAGTCCCGAACTGTTCATTTTTGATGAACTTTAACAAATTCATCACATAGTCTATGATAATACCATCCTAAGTAATCTCCTTGTTTCCATGTTTAACATCACCATTTTATTCTTTACAAAACAATCAAAGCAATCACATTTTAAAGAAATGTGAATGAGGTCATAGTATTCTTCACTTAAAATCCTCTCATGGCTTTCCATCAAAATTAACACAAAATAGGGAATCCTCTAATTGTCCAAGATGCTACATCCTCCTGTCATCCTCAAGCTTCATCCCCGCCTACTCTCACAGTTGCTCAGTGTGCTTCTTATGCAGTCTTCACTGCTATTCTTTAAAGCTACCAATTAACTTGACTGTGGTAATCATTTCACAATGTATACATGCATTAAATCATCCATGTACACTAAAAAAATCACATATAACAGACATGTTTAACTTTATGTATCTTCTGACCCGTTCCTCAATACTCTGCAAGCAAAATGGAACATGTCCACCTAGTTACTGTAGGATGGCATCATGTCGAAACTTTAAAGACACATGCTGGTAGAGTTTTAGGATTGACTCCAGATTTATTTGTCAGGATATTAGATTCTGAGGCACAACATGAGATTCCTCACATGTTAATAAACTTTTCACTACTAGGCTCATATTTTACCCGTATCTTCTATTTCAAAATGTCCTCAAAATCTAAATCTACCCACATTCCACTGTTTCTGCTATTACTTATTAACTAGTTGCCATAACTCTTTTTCACATATGCCCCATTCAGGCTATGCAGAGATCTGACATCAGTTACTGTCTATAGGCATTGAAAGAAGTCAGGAGAAGATATTTTGGAGAAAAGGCATCATCTTCTATAGAAATAATGGTATGTGAGTTCTTTGCATAGTCTATAGGCAGAGAGGAAGAATGAGAGGGTTACTTCTGCTGGTTTATACTGTTAGTGGAATCTATTCTCAGGCACATCCACCCAAAAGTCCCTATCCCTGTTCTCAGGGTTTTCATCATTCCCTATAAAGACATGATTTTTATGAGAGTCCTGTCAAGGCTGTGTATTGCGTCTCCTTAGCAATTAGATTAAATTCTTGGCTTATCAGAACAATCTTCACTGCAGCTGCAAAAGATGAGGGGCTTTTTTAATATGGTCCTGGAGCCCTTCACATTTTCACAGCACACACAGAATAGAGAACTGGCTAACCTGTAGCTGTTAGTCCTTGTAAAAGGCTTTTACAGATATTAACAAATCCAAGCAACTGACAATCTTTATAACTACCATTTTTCCCATTACCTCCAAATGCTAGAGAGCTTCTACACAAGTCAATTTTAGCTCTTCTTCCATATCTCCTAATCCATAATAGGGGGACAGATTAGTAATTTTTATTTGACAGTATGCCAGGAGTTAATAGTACCCACTTATATAACAGTAATGGGGTCCTTGTGGCTATCTAATCAGGAAGTGATCTAGATCTACATTCCAACCTGAGGGTTGTCTTCCAAGGACTCTTCCATAATCACATGTACTCATTTGCAGCTCCTAAAAGCAAAGCCTTAGAAAAGGATTTAGATGTGGTAGTTTACTTGGGAGGAGATCCCTTGGAAAAATAAAAAAGTGAGGAAGATAGTAGAGTGAGAGAGAAAAGCAGTGAAAAGCAACCAAAGATGTCTTATTAAACTGGTTACCACTATGTGCAACTGGAATTAACCCCCTCTGGGTATCCTCTAGATCACTCTGTAGAATATACTTCTGGTTAATTCCTATGCACAAGGAGGCTTCAGTTTTACCTCTCAACTCCCTCTTCAACTGGTGGAAGAATAACTCCCCCACAATTCTTGTCTGGGCCCCTGCATGGAGTAAGAGAACTTCTATGGTTTTGGAGACAGGGAAAAACAGATAGAATGATCTAGAAAATTATCAAACTCAGCTGCAGCTCAGATGAGCTGAGGGAATGTTGTTTGTAGCATCACAGACATCTGCCACAAGACTCAAGCAGTTTTAAATACAAAGATTTCTAAACTTTCAATGAACAGTCATCATTTTACACAAAATATTTCAAAGGAATGAAAAAGAATAGAGATACCAAATTTATTTATGAAGCTAGTAAAACCTTTAAAAAAATTAGGAAAGAACAAGAATAGAAAACCATACACCCATTTTGCTTGTGAACACAGATAAAAAATTCTAAAGAAAAGATTACAAGTTGCATTTGGTCATGTATTAAAAATGGTACTACCCAATGGTCAAGTATACATTATTATGACTGCAAAATTAAAAAAAACCTATGAATATAGTTCAACATATTAACCAAAATGAGTGAAAAGTTCGTATCATCATTTTATTAAATGCAGAAAAATCATCCAATAAAATGCAGTACTCATTCATGATAAAATAATAATTAGAAAATTAAAAATACAAAATAACTTATTTAACCTTTTAAAGATATATGCGAAAAATCTCACAGGAAACATGGTCTATGTTACTATTTTAGAAGTATTTCCACTAGAGAAAAAGGGAGCTATTATAGCCCCTATTTATGTAATATTTTACTAGAAGTTCTAGTTACTACATCAATTAAAAATAGGAGTAGGCAGATAAATTGTAAAAAAGATATGAATTTGCTCTTATTTGCAAACAGTATAGTTGTTTGGAGATAGTTCACCAGGGCTGTTTATTTGTTTGTCAGTGTATAAAAATTTAAACTATTTATACACAACAGGAATGACTGATTAGAAAATGCAAAAGAAAAATATCCATTTATAATAGCATAAAAACGTATGTGAAGCGAATCTAACAAATATGAATAGGATCTTAATAAAAACATTATAAAATATTATGAGTAAAAATAGACCCGAATAAATGGAACATTATAGTATATTCATGAAAGAGAAGATACAACTTCATAAAGATGTGAATTTTCCCCATATTATTCTATAAACTTAAGGCAATTCCAATCAATACCACAAAATGATTATTGTGGAACTAAGCAAATACTCTAAAATTCATATGGAAATTTAAAACCTAATACAGTTAAGAAAAGACAGACAAATAGTAAGACATAAGGACATTATACATAATAGGTATCAAAATGAAGCATAAAACTATAGTATGGTTTGACCTACAGACTATAAATATGTTGATCAGAGTTAAAAGCCCAGAAACATAACAAAGCCTGTATAAGAATTTTTTATAAGAAGAACACTACCAATCAATGAATAACGATGAACTAGCTAAGCAGTGGTGTTAGAATAACTGAATTTTCATATTAAAAAAATGTCATTGAACCCTACCTCAGACTTTATTGGAGTGTAACTTCTACAGAGATAAAAGACAGAAATTTAAGGAAAAAATGTACAAGGTAGTTGTTTTGACCTCTGAGAAAACAAAGAACATCATGATAGATTTGATTAAATCAAATTAATATTTTACAGGACACAAGATATCATATATGATGTTAAGGACCAGTGTAAGATTAGAAGATATTTGCAACACAGACAATTGATGTAGCATTAGCATATAGAATATATAAAGTCTTCAATTTGTCAAGGAAAAGGTAATAGAAATGGGCAACATATATGAAAGCACATCATAAAAGAGGAAACATGGACAATAGCATAGGAAAATATACTCAACTACTTTAGTTACCAGTTGTTAAATGTTAAGAAAAAAATTTATTAAAAAGAAACAAACAATGTTATACTATTTTTGGATTGGTAAAAAACTCATGTAATCCTGATGGAGATTAGTAAAATTAAAATGTTATGCATATTGAAACTCCTAAATTCTGATTGTAGGTGGAAGAGAGAAACCATAAAGAAGTTTTTGTTGACATACACTAGAAAACAAATCAAAAAAAAAAAAAAATTTTTTTTATTGTAGGAAAAACTAAAACAATTTAAATGGGAAAATGTAAATGAAGCATATTCATATAATGCAATATACAGAAAAGTTAAAAGTAATAAAACAGATATATATATATATAAATCAATATGTATAATTATCAAAATTAACAATGAAAGAAAACAGTAAGTTGGAAAATAATAGCTAACATATATCATTAATGTAATTAAGAAAAGCTCTGAAATGATATTATATGTTGGTCATCAAATATATATTTAATAAAATATTATCAAATAATATGGCTTGAAACAAAAATAAAGCTATGACCTTTCACTACAATTAAGAAAGTAATTTGGGTTAGTAGGCATTTGAAATAAATTGGCTGAATAATTGTAGTCCTTTGATGAATTTATACTCCAGTAGAAAAAAAAACAAAGAGAAGAATCTAATTTTAATGTTAGGGCAATGGCCTTGTTGCTATGGTATCAAAAAGAGAGCCAACTGACAGAGCTGTGTGGAGTATGTGGGGTGAGCAGGTTGACATAAAAAATCCATTTCTTATTTTTTGACTTTTTGAGCCACTTTATTTTATACTTTACAATATACAAAGGAAGTTCTAGCATTCCAACTTCTCAGTGTAGGCCACCACTGGGCACAGTTTTCAGTCAAATGACAGTGCAAACAATAGAGACACTCCCAGTTTAGCTGCTCACACTAATATGTACTAAATTCAGGATCTCTGAGCCATTCCTCCTTATCAGTAATTTGGCTCCATCCACCAGGATTTTCCTTTTTCCCTGGTGAAATAGCTTCACCATCCATTCTTAACATCTTCCCTAGGTTTCTACAGATATTAAATAGATAATAATTATAAAAATATTGGAATTCTTTTGTTGAGTATAGTACCTCATCCCAGCTCACAACATGGTGTGTACTCATCCTGCTGTGGTGGGTATTTACTCTCCTGTGGTCTGTTAATATCTGAGCCTAGTTAAAGGATCCAGGAACAATGAAAGGTGGTAAGGTTAGGTCTTAGCGAGGGTTGGTATTCACCTAAATGCAGTTAACTCATACTTTAGTGATTATATTTTTCAGACAAGGTGAGATAGGGCTGCTTCTGCTGGCCAGGGAGGCTCGCACCCCTGAAGAATGAGTAGAGTTTAGGTAAGAGTATGAGTGAGGGAAGGAATTCTATGAGGAGTCAAGACAAGGCAAGAGATCAAGTGCATGAAAGAGCATGGTCAGTGTGAGAGTATCCCCCCATCTATATAGCTGAGTACACAATAATACAGCAAAGCCTGAGACATGGATTGGTAGTTAAAGGAAGACCAGATCTCAAGTGTCCTTGCACACATGTAGGGTTTAGATTTTGGACAGAGAGGTATCAAATACTTTTGAGCAGGAGAGAGACATGGTCATATTAGAAATTTAAATGTAACACTGGCTACAATGTAGAGGATGGATCTGAGAGAGAAAAAATGAATCAGATATCAGTATTATCTCAGTCCAAAGTTTGATATTTCTGATGCTAATATCTGGAAATGCATTTTGCAAAAAAATAAGAGCATTTATAATTGATTTAATATAATAAGGAAGATATCACTTGCCAGCAGAAGCTTAAAATTAAGTGGCATGGTAAAAAATCTACTGAAATAGGTGTTAGGACACCTTTTGTTCAGACCCATCTTTTAACTATCTGACCTTGAACACTGACTCAAAACAAAACAACAAGATATGGAGTTATTTGGTGACTACTGTGTGCCAACCTCTAGGCAAGAGAATAGATAAAGGAAGCAAGTAGACTCAGGTGAAATAAAAAAGAAATTGGGGATATGGCTATTTCATAACTAGTGAGTTTGTAGCACAATTTTTGAATGAACATGAATTTGCTCGAAGAAGTAGGGAGAAGTTGTGTGCTTTTATTGTTAAAAGCAATAGCGAATGAACCCAAATGTCCATCAACAGATGAATGGATAAAGAAAATATGGTACATATATACAATGCAGTATTAGGCAGCCTTCAAAAAGAAGAAAAACGTGTCAAATGCTACAACATCACTGAAACTCAAGGACAAAGGACAAATGATGTATGATCTCACTCACACAAAGTATCTTAAGGAGTCAAAATCGTAGAAAATTGGTTGCCAAGGACTGGTGGGGAGGGACAGTTAGTGTTTGATGGGTATAAAGTTTCAGTTTTGAGAGATGAAAAATTCTAGAGATCTGTTGCACAACTACGTAAATATACTTAACACTACTGAGCTGTACACTTAAAATGGTTAAGATAGTAAATTCAATGTTATGTGTTTACCACAATTTAAAAAAAAAAAAAATAGAGAATGTAGTGTAGAATTTGTGTCCATGCTCAGCATGGCAGACTGATTTTGATCCCTTTTGCAGAAAGAGTTTATCCAGAGAGCTGTATTAATTATTTTCCTGAAAGATATTTGAGGCTCTCGATAAAACAAAACCCACAAAACCATGGTAAGAATAAGGAGCGGCAGCACTTGTACAGCTGGGCAGCGTGGTAGGGTAGTGCGAACCTCACAGAGGGCAAAGCTGCCTTTGCAGTGGCGTATTACCTCCCGCAAACAAAAACAATGAGGCCAGAGAGAAAGAAAATGAATAGACTCTGAGATACCCCTTAGGACCTCCTGGGGAACACTCTGAGAGGGGAGGTAAAACCTGTGTATTTTAGGCATAATTGTAATAATGGTGAAGAGCTTGGGCTTTGGACCCAGACTGCCTGGGTTTGAATCTTGGCTTTGTTATGAGTGACCTTGGGTAAGTTTCTTAAGCTCCATATCTTCATCCAGGAAACGTGGATTATTATAGTATCTATACCATAAAATTATTTTAAACATATTTTAAAAGAGATACTGTGTGTGAGGTACTTAAAACAGTGTCTGGAACCTATACACATATCAGCTATTACCAGTTTCATTTATAATCTTAATCAGGGAGTCTTGAATTTATATGGGATAATAGTAAGCTAAAAAGTCCACGTTTTCCAGGGACTCAGACTAATTGTAGAGAAAGACATTTAACCATCCAGACTAAGACAATTAGATAAATGATATAACAAAAGGTAAGTGCAATGAGAGGACATGTGAAGGGACTGTATTTTAAGTCTTTTTGGGATATTGTCTCATCTAGGTTGGGAAAGATAAATAAAGATTGCCAGAGGACCAGTTGTTTAAAGTTATAGTGCCTTTAGACTGCATGGATATTGGCGGATGTTGTGGAGTTAAGTGTGTTGTAATGGAATTTAAAATGTAGGGATGAGGGAAACGGAGCAGAAATATCAGGACAGAAGACTGAAGGGGCCAGAAACCATAAAATGCAAAAATTGTAGTTCAGTGCAAACAAACTTTAGAAATTAGACCATATTAGTGGTTTTAAAACTTTAATGCGTATTAGATTCACTTGAAGAAATTTCAAAACACTCATTTGTAAAGACCTCTCCCTCTTTTATGAGATACTGATTCAGTGGGCTTGGAAGAAGGCCAGGCACTAAAACAGGTGTTCTGGTCCCCACAATATTTTGAGAACCAGGGCTGTAGACCAGTGGTTCTCCAACTGTGGCATGTGTGAGAGTCTCCTGCAGTGCTTGTTAAAACACAGATTATCACACAGCCTCAGGCTCTCTGATTCAGTACCTTTAGATGGAGCCTAGAGATTTGCATTTCCAATAAATCCCATCCTGTGAAGTGAGGCTGATGTGCGGACGTATTTTGAGATCTATTACTGTGGATCATTGATTTAGAGCTTGTTTAGAAATCCACAACAGAAGCACTAGAGGATCTTATTCAAACTGTCTACATACAGGACCCAGGCCCTGTACTTCCACTTTCTCCTAACCCCTTGCTGCCCCTACCTCACCCTTACCTCGGCCTATGATATGCCTGAGAATAGGAGATGTGTGGTTTAAAGCACTTTCTAAGTTCAATTGTTACAAAATCAAATGTGATACCGTAACTAAAAGTGCTTTGTAACTGCAAAGGGCAATATGTATGGAAGATATTAATTTTGTTTCTAACTCAGTACACCGATATGGCTCAACACAATCTCAAGTTCAGAACAATTCCTAGGTGGCCCATGTTACCAAGCTGTATATTTAGAAAGAGAGGGAAAAAAACCTTAGAGATAAACAATAGAAATTCAATACACTTTAGAAATAGTTATTGAGGATCTATTCTTATGCCCATTTCTGTAAATGTTAGTTTGTTCCTTACATTGTGGGCTAGGCAGAGAACAGCAGTATTTGATAACTATGTGCCCTCGTATGCCTAGTTGCCTGATATTTAAAATTACTTTAGTGCAAAACATAACAGACCCTGAGGGTGCTCAGTAGAGTGGGAATTGTTTTCACAGGCACTATATGATAAAATCTTGATAGAAAACCAGAACTACCTCACATTCTGTAATCATTATGGAGAGCTCAATGGAAGAAAAAGGGGCAAAGACTAGCATTTCAAATATTACCTACTGAATAAAAGCAATCTCTCTGTGATAAATTGAAGAAGTTAATTGTGGGGTAGAATAAGTGCTTTGTTCAGAAAACCCCTCCCTACACAATGATAATTCATGGAGAACTCATATAAAAGGTGTCAGCTGGAGATGGTCATAGTATGAGGTTATTATTATACTTTCTCAAGTTCTAGTAAGAAATAAATAAAAACAACTACTTGTAACTTACTGTGATTACATTTATGGTAAATTAAAGAAATGAACTACTACTACAATAAAACGACTGCTTTTGGTGAATTTCCTCATTAAAACTGTTTTATAAAACAATATTCAAAATACATTTTCCTTCAAAATATTTTGGATAAAATATAAATTTCTCAGTATTGCCTTTGTCTTTTTTATGGAAATTTTCATATCTGTCTTAAAAAGCAAAGAGTGGAGGAAAGAGGCAGGTAAGAGAGAAAATAGGCAAATGCCCAAAGAACTCAAGGTAGGCAGGGGAAATAGGGAACTTTTATATTCAGTCACTGACAAATCTGCCCTCAGTGATACAAGCATAATATTTTATAAGTTTATTTAGTTTTTGTTTTAAGCCCTAGAAAGATGAGGCTGTTAATACATTTTTAATGAATATTTATTAAACTTCATTTGATGTTGAATGAATATGCAGACACTAAGATGGTTACAACTAGAAGGTAAATGGGTGTCATACTCTTGCTTTTAAGATTACTTCCAATTGCAATCAGACCATACCAGAGGTCAACACCTTTCCAGACTTGATGAACTCACTTTGAGATAGGTAAAGTAGAGTAATTAAGTTAATGGCTTGGTTCCCGTATCTTAACATGTCAAAGAGCAGGCGAACTATCAGAAAATAAGCAGGCCAGAGCCAGGAGAGCATAAACCATTCTAGAAGACTGCAGATGTAAAAGTAAGGGTGAGTGGAACTAGATTAAATCAGTCTAGGTTAAGATGAGTAACTATTGGCAACTGTCTCTAGGAGAAATGAGGTAAACATAATTATGACAAATTACAATGTCTGGTAAGATATATTCATTAGAATCTTTCTTTAAAACTATTACCACTTTACCCTTTCTATAGTGAATAGATTATTTCCATTTCTGTTACATATAAAATGACTTCATGAAAGTAACCTCTTGCTCATTTCTGTCAGAAAAAGGCAAATATATTTACCAAAAAAGTGTTTCATATAGTACAACTTTGGCCCATTTCCAATTTTTGTTATATAAAAAGTACGAATAAGTCTTCCTTCAACCGTACAGAACACAACACTTGGAAAATTCACAGTACAGTCTTGAATGGACTGTCATGCTATATATTAAAAGTGTATCTGAGACTGTGATCTTTAAAGAAGATGTTCAAAGAGATCAACAATTCAACTCTAAATTCTTCCCTTAGATTGAGATAGACTAGCAGAATATTGTGTATTTAGAAAAAAGTGGTTAGTTCCACACAGTATCACCCTCTCTGAGGTCATTTCTAATGTAACATCCTCTGCTTTTGCTAAAGGCTATTATAAGAAATAGCCATGTGGAAACGAATTTGTCATTCACCACAAAGCTGTTGTAAGGAACGTGGAAAACTATATTTCTTATATAAGATCCCAGGTGAAATGTTTCTATGGGATTTAATCCTGGCAAGAACTTTTTCTTCAACTAAGTAACTTGTTTTCTAGGTAACCTTTCCCCAAGGACATATAGCTGAATGGCTAAGGGAACAGATTGTAGAGACTGGCTCTATGAGCATATATCCTAGGTATGATCTAGGTAAGGTGTTTGTGTTTTATTTCTGTTTTTTAACCATTTAAAAGGAATAGTATCAATGGTTCCAATTTGTGTTTGCTTCTGAAGATGAAATTCACCTTCTGTTTGTAAAGAAATATGGCTTCTGGCAGTTTCTTGACTCCTCTTATTAATTAGTCAAGACCAACTCATATAATACTTCTCTACTAAATTATTTATATTTTCTATATTATATTCCTCCTTCCCTTTTCCTCTAACCCACAACAGTATTCCTCACCACAATTTTGGGGCTTTCTGACTCAGAAAGTTTGCTCCGGATATTGTCAAATCAATAGAGCAATGAACACAATAATTCATAGCATTACATAATATTAAAACAGTGGGCTTAGAAGAAGACATAAAAGTTATTTAAATCCAATCACTTGATAGAATCCTATCCAGAACATCTATAGCATGCAGCTTTCTACCTATGGATTTTAACATCTCCTAAGGCTGCCCAATTCACTTTGTTATACTTCTGTATAACCTACCCACCACTATAGTTATACCACTTTAGAATATTTATTTAAAAAGTAGTATAGCAGTCTTTTAGGTATTAAAAGCTAGTTATTTTCTACCCAAGGAAGGTAATTGATAATAAGTATATATATATATAAAGTTTATGTACTATATATTTAGATACATAATTTAAAAATATATATATATATATGTTTATCAGCTCGGTGCTTTGTGTCCACCTAGAGGGGTGGGATAGGGAGGGTGGGAGGGAGACACAAGATGGAGGAGATATGGGGATATATGCATATGTATAGCTGATTCACTTTCTTATACAGCAGAAACTAACACACCATTGTAAAGCAGTTACACTCCAATAAAGATGTTAAAAATATATATATGCTTGATAAAGTCTTTTAAAATAAAAAAAGAAAAGATAATGATCCTGATGACAAAAATAAAAACAAAACAAAAATAAAAACCCCTCAGTAGGACAGCAACATTTTCTGATCTAGTTCCTGTTGACTTTTCTAGCATAATCTCCCACTGTTTTCTCCACAACTTTGCTTTGTTTCAGTAATGCCTCCCTATTTGATATTTCCAAGTGCACTATCCTTTCTTAAGCCCAGTTGCTTTTATATATGCTATTACCTCTGCTAGGAAAGATCTTAATCCCAATTCTTATTCTGTTTTGAATCTTTTATCCATTCTTTCAAGTTCCAATTTATGAACCACTTCTGGGTATATGCCCTGACTACCCTCTACCTTCACGAATCTCCCCTCCCCATGAGGACCTATGACACATACACACAATCAGGCAGTTAGGCACTCATCCTTTAGTGTGTATTCTTTTCGTAAAGACATTGTTAAACTTGCAGTTTTATATGTGTGTTTTCTTCACACCCTAAATTCCTTGAGGGCTGAAATCATGCTTTGTCAATATTTATATCCCCAGGTCCTGGCATATAAAGTGTTTTCAGTTCCTTTCTCCAGTTTTCCCTCTCTCTAATCAAGTCCTGTGGAGGTATCTTTCTAAATATAGACTTGGTCATGCTACTCCACAACTTAAAAAATCTTCATTAAACCTTCACCCTAACAGATATGTGCTAAACTCCTTAGCATGACATGAGAGATCCTTCAAAATGTGGACCCAATATCATCTCCTCTTACTTTCAGCACATCTGACACCATTCCTCAGACATACCACCGGCTATCTAAAATTCATATTTCTATTCATGCTATTCACTTTGTCTCATTCATCTTTGTATTGTGAAAGTTGCTTAGAAAATAGGGATAGTAAATAAGTATTTGCTAAAAAGAAGAAATAAATGAAATATTGAATATATTAACTTGTTTCAGACGATATACATGGTAACAACGAATAGCTATAACAATATATTTCCACTTTGAAAATGACAACTCACTATTTCTACGGAATTGAAATTTTGACAACACAGGCAATTCTACCATAGAATCCTAAAGTAATGAGGGAAACAGAGATAAATCATGGACTGAGAAATGTTTTTCTCCTTTGAAACACTTGTGAGTTTTACAGGTGATTCAGGAGTACTTGGTATAGTTTCAAGAGTTAAATCATCTTTTAGCCTAAAAAATAATGTTTTTTGTCAGCGCTTTTGCTCTGACAGGTTATATATGGAAAAAGTGAATTCATGGCTTGTTCATTAAGATAACAATGAAGCAAACTTTAGTGTATTAAGTATAAAATGTAATGCTATTTTCCTGTGTAGCATCATTAACTATAATATTGGATTATTATTTTATTATTATGTAATGCCATATATTTCAAAATGCGTGATTTTGGGGAAGGGGGTTTCCAACATAAAGAAAAATTATTACAAACCTATGGAGACTGAGCTTTTAGTTTTAGCTCCTGAATGACAAAGTCTAACTTAGAAATCTCTCTCTCTTCCTCTAAACCCCTATCTAGGACATCATTTTTTTTTTTAAATTTCTGACTGCGTTTAGTAAATGCCTGAGTTCAATTGGTTGTAAGAACATCATACTAGTAACTAATGTACAAAGGAAAAAAAAGCAACAGAAGGTGCATGGGGGATAATTTAGTGATAATCTTCTCATTAGTTCTCCTTCTGAAAAGGACTGAGGACAAAACCATAAATGGCTCTAGATTACAGCATGAGTGATTTAAGTTAACCATAAGGAGGATTTCCCTGAAGGGCAATGGTTGTTAAACACTGGAATAAGTTTCCAAAAAGAGGTTGTAGAACAGAGCAGAAAGGGCATAACTTTAAATATGATCTACATTATATTCCAAAATGTTGGCTGAATAATACTTCTGACTAATGAAAAATATGTATGCATGTGTGTGTGAATGTGTGCGTATGAGAGAGAGAGAGAGAGAGATTGAGTGTCGGGGAAGGCATTTTGAAACTCTTTCAATCCTTATTGTGTTTATAATATGACTTGTGATATTCTGTTCCTTGAAAAAAAAAGTCAACAACACAATAAACATTGATTAAGACTACTTAATATTGGTCTGTTTAAAAAATTAATATTATATCTAAAATATTATTTTAAGTATACTTAATGCATTTTATTTTAAATATTTGGGGCTAAATTTCAACTTTGTTATTATGTAAATGAAAGTCATGCTTTTCTAAATAATGCCTATTTATTAAAATATTGTTTTTAATGGAGTTTTAAAAGATGCATTTTCCCCCAAATCCACATTTATAATGGATTATTGCTCTAGATATATTCTATTTTACTTACAGCACAGATGAGGTGAAGCGTCAGCCAAAATGTTAGTAAAAAGATAATAAACTATCTGGATCAGACTTTCCTTCAACATTGAGCTCTCCAGGCTCCACAGAGAGAACAGTGGAAATGGCTTTTTAACCAAGCTCATGAATGCAATCCTTTTGCCCAAGAACTGATGTTCCAAGTGCCTGGGTAGAATACAACTTGAGAAGCATATAATGAGCTTTTCCCTCAGAAACACTAACTATGGCGCATTCTCTTCAAACCAAATTTCTCTCACTCAGGGTGGTTTACTTTCTTGTAAGTTTATCAACTTTCACATGAATGAATCCCAGCAATCACAGCAATCCGCTAGCATGATGTCATTATTGGTTTACATGAGTATAAATAAGCATCTTTTAAGTACATTATAATAAGAAGTTTGGAAAACAACAATTGGATTTTAGAAGAAAAACATAGGGTTCTTTAATGCCAATGCAATAAGATTTAGTTGAGAAAAATGGGGTGAGTCCTTTTTTTCATAATTCTCATAAGTGGAATCAGGAATGAAATGTCAGGAATGGAACTAATTTTCTACAGGGGAAGAGTACACACATAAACCATTATAATTCCTATAAACTTCTAAATCAGCTAAAATATATTCCAAATAAAAAAAATATTCAAGAATGAATATTTTCTGCTGAAATTCTCAAATGCATTGGGCAAACACAAAGTCCAGTAATACACAGGTAAAAAACTTTGTTTCTTCTAAGATAAAGGAAGTTATTAAAAACAAAAAAAGAACTCTCTAATCTTTATTTTAAAAAATCATTAGAATCTGGTTGATTTTTTTAATTGACTTTAAGCAATAAATTCCATAATATAAAAGAGGATTTACTAAGACATTTTAATTATGAACTAATTTATCAAGATACATTTAATGAA
Source organism: Balaenoptera ricei (assembly GCF_028023285.1). Classification (NCBI taxonomy): domain Eukaryota; kingdom Metazoa; phylum Chordata; class Mammalia; order Artiodactyla; family Balaenopteridae; genus Balaenoptera; species Balaenoptera ricei. The sequence goes on along the minus strand of NC_082644.1, from coordinate 62,157,007 downwards.
ATTCACATCATTCTTCTCTTGTTTCTCCATCCACTTTTCTCTCCCCCCACCCATTCCCCACATATAAAAATTCACCAATGCTTATTAGCAGATTGCCAGGCTAGGCATGATTTGGTCTACATATTTATCCTGAGGACAAAATAATTAATAAAAAAAAAAATCTTATCACTCAAAAACGAGTAAATGTTGCATAATGGAAACCTAATCTAGTATAACTGAGAAATCTGCCCTTCCTTGAAGCTTCTTATAAAATCAAGTTTTACAAGATTTTCCCTTCACTAAATTATTTTCAAAAATGTCCTTATTTGACAATAATTTCTCCTAGACAGAAAACGATTTTTTTCTTCTAAACCTAGAATTCTTGAGCTGTCTTTAACTTTGACACCACCTTCAGCCTGATCCGATTCATTCATTTCATCAAATTTTACTGAGTGCCTATGAAGCACCAAGTAATGTGCTAGTTCTAGAACTAAAACTCATAGTTCTCTTCCAGCGAGCCAAGATCTACTGTGTGGCAGGCACATCAATAGACAACCACAAAGTAAGATGCAGGCACAAATAGCTAAGGAAACAATCAGGAAAGAACCTTAGCAAGGTCAGGTCCTGGAAAGACTCACAAAAGAAATAAAGCCTGGTTTGAACTTTGAGGGATATGAGGAAGTGGGAGCAATACAAGTCTGTTGGGTTGGAAGGGAGATAAGCTCTAGATCTCTCGGGCAAGGCATGAAGGATATGCCAAAGCTAGGAGGAAACAGGGATCAGGGTTTTTTTTCTGGAACCCACAAGTAATTAACTATAGGTGTAACTCAGTGCAGAGAGCACAAAGTTGATGGATGGTACTGGAGAAGTAGGTAAAAACTGAATCTTGCTTTAGATTTTATGATTTAGCAGTAGGGAATAATAGAAGGATTTTAGGCAGGCATGTGATGTGATTACACGATCCAATTAGGAGTATGACAAATGGTTTAGAAGGGGCAAAAATGGTGAAGAGATTATTCCACTTATCAATTGTATAAGCTTGCTAAATTGCATAACTTTTCTGACCTTCAGCTTTCTAATAAAAAAAAAAACAAACAAACTAGTGGCTACATTTTAAAGTTGTTGTGAAGGTTAGAGGATATGTATATTAAGCAGCTAGTATAGTGACAGAAATCTATTAGGCACTTACTAGTAGATTCCCTTCACTAGCTCCTAGCCTCTGGAAATTTAGTCTCCAATTTTGTAAGGAAGATGATTTTTCTCTACAACATAATTCCTCTCTCTCTCTCATGACAACCCACTCTTTCATCTGAGCAAAGAATGAGGAGGTAGCTCTCTTGCTGGGAACTGATTAACGTGTACATGTATGTGGTTAGAAAGGGAAACAAGTCATTTTTAAATAGGTATCTCAAAGGAGATCACACATTGCATGCATTATGCAGCTTGGACTAAAAATCCAGGCAGAAATAGTGATTCAGAAAAACTCTAATACTGCTATTTTGCCATACAATCACAAAGGAGATGTGTTTGCTAGAGCCATCTCAGTGAAGAACGCTAGCTAGCACTGAGCAGATCTAAATATATTTTTGCAGGTGGATAGATTGTTAGTTTCCAAGTCGGCTTGTCATGGTGAGTGATATTTAAGTGTGAAGATCAGCTGCGAAGTTGTTCACATTACCAGTTTCTCTTTCTTGGCTATCATTTCACAAGACAAAGTCAGTGAACCAGATAAGGGAAAATGTGGATATGTATGTTTGCATATGTTTGTCTTTTTTACCCTTTCCTTCTGTATCCTGTTCTCCAGTTGGTTTATTTCCCCTAAATTAGTGCTACATATTACAAAGAAAAATGCTTTCACATAAACACTTCCTGTTTGACCTCAAATTAGTCTTTGAAGGAGAAAAAAGCATTTTCAAATGATTTCAGAAAAGTAAGATTCCTATGTTGAAGCTTTAAAATTTTTTTCAAAGCTATGCCTAAGGAAATTTTCAGAAAATAAGCAACTGGACAGACTGGTTGTAATTGTCTCCCTTGTGGAACACAGTGTTAATTTCAGGAAAATTTAACTGTGTAATTGAGTGGCAATTAAGTGGTGTACAGACTGCTAGTCGTGGGTTAAAATAATTTGTAAGGCTTAATTAATTGCTAGAACGACTGATAGCCCTATCAACTTGGCAAGTAAGTTCACTGACCTTAAAATTCAGCTGAGCTCAAGAGAAAGACTGACAAAATAATTTGTAGAATGTGACAGAGATAGCTAGAGATAAGTAACATATGAAGGTAGAGGATATACCACCAGAAAAGATAAAATAGAGATGGTATTTTCAAAAACTTTTATGCCCACATATCTCCAGAGACAAGACCCCAGGAGCCAAATATCTATCCTGCTCATGTATTGCACATAAGATTTTTTTATACTTTTAATGACTTCCTACTTTTCAGTTTGCACTGAGCACATGATAAATAGGTCAAATCCTGTGCCATGTCCACTTAATCTCAAGTTTTGAGAAAAGAAATAGCCATAAATCCAGCCGAGTATACAGCACTAAGTGTCTTCCTTCCCATTAACTGCCAACATTTAGGCTTCCATGTAATCCTCTCAAGGTTGAAATAATGCCACTCCATTCCTCTTTTTTATATTAGGGACAAATGGGTATTTTTTTACCCTGTAGTTTGGAGAACTTTTAAAAACTCAAGACTCCCTGACACCTAAAATAACAGGCCACCCCTCCTTGATGTTCACTTGTCTTTAATTGATGGAATGAGAGACAAAGGAAAACAATGGGCAATATCTTTACTTCTTCCAAAGTTTTATAAATGAGAAAAGCCACTCCTTGAATGAAGTGACTGAACTGTGGTACAGAAGTTCTAATCATTTCAGCTATTCCTAAAAATAGAAGCAATCTTCTGATTTGTCAGGGGATGTACTACATCATCCACAGAGAGGGCTAAAGTAATCACATAAGCTATGTTACATTTTATAATTTTGCAGTCATAGAGTATATAGGTAGTAATGATCCAGAAAGCAATAATTAGAAAGAAGGAGAATACTGACTATAGCGAAGCAGTTCCAGAAAAAAGAATCTGGATAAACCTTAGATACTTTGTATCAGATACATTTTAAGTGCCATATCAGATCATCTCAGCATCATGTGTCTCCTGTCTTGGGGACCTCTTTCCCTTCCTACAACCATTGCACGACTACTGTGCTCAACTCTGATTAAGTTATTCTCCAAATTCCAATATCTGCCTAAAGAGAAAGTCATGTCTGTGGCCTTTCTGAAGATGATCATGCAAAGTTGAACAACCAGTCACGACTGATACCAGTAACTGGTCTTTGATTTGACTTTTCTTCTTTCCTATTTCAATCCCCTTTGCCCTCACTTCTGCTCTACGGAATTTCATTCCACTGTAAGCTAACAGTAGTCTATAAACCTTTTTCTTGCATCTGCTTTCCAGTAACCCATAGTAGAACATAATTCCTTTCAGAAGTAGCAAAAGAAAAATAAATTCTTAAGTAAAAATGGAATAGCATGGTGTCAATAAGATAAAAACTAAAATACTATGACTTCTTTTTATTGAAATACAGCTCTAAGTCTTCCAAGGCAATAATGAGATATTCAGGAGTTCTGTGTTACTCATATACTTAACTGGGACGAACTATTTGGGCAACGAGGATCATACTATTCATACTATTGTCAATTTCAAAAGGAAGAATGTAAGATGTGTGAATTGCTGCAGTCTGTCATAGCTAGGGCACTTCGTCTTTGTGTATTGATGCCTCTGCTTTAGAACTAAGAATCCTTAGTTCTAGTGAATATGTTCATATCCATAACTTCAGTTATTAACAGCCTCAATAGTTGTAGCAGAAATCATGTTTTAGAACCTACAGGCTGTACTGTTATCTCCTCTATCCATTTCTCATACTCTTTCAGAGTTATCTTGCCTGAAGGGCTTCTTTCCACTGGTGTGAAACCAAATTTTTTATTTCTCATTTAAACTGGCAACACACTACTTTTAGTCATGACTATCTTTCCAGTGGAGTGTTTTTAAAATCTCTAAGGAAGAGTCAAATCTAGTGGAAATTAATGAACTGGAGCTTTCTGAGTTTTTGTTTAAATATATGTAATTTCAATGTGAACTCTAATTGCAAAAAGGCAAGATCAAAGAACTAGGGAAAATATCAGACATTTGCAAACACTGGAATCAATGATATTTCCCAGTCCTTGACAAAACGTCGAAGATGTAGTTAAGCTCTCTCTAGAGAGTGATAAATTAGGATTACACACGATCAATAAAATATGCTGCTATATTTTCATACCATTTATTTGTTTTATTTCTAATAAATTATTGGGTTAACTTTTGTGTGTGTAGGCATTTCAGTTGAAAAAAAAAGGGAAAATGTGATGCCATACATGCCATATTAATGCTTAACTTTTAAAGTTTTGTTTACCAAGTTGATTATTATTTTATCACATAAACATTTATCAGGCAATTTTGAAATGCCAGAATCATCCTTGACATTAAGCTTCTAAGGACTACTTAAACATAGTGTTAATGTTCAACAACCTAACATCTAGTATCTGGAGTCAAAAAAGTAAATTAAACATGACAGTTTATTATAATCCAAGTTATGAGAGATTTATATGTGGAGGATTACTGGATCATGGGGTAGAAGCACTTATATTAGAAACCTTGGGGATAAGAGTTGAGGATCATGGGAGACTTCTCTGAGAAAATAAAAGTTCAGTCTTTAAGGATGAGTTGGAGTTATTTGGGCACATATTGGGTGTTGAGTTTGTAAAAAGAGTGTATTCCATATAATGTTAAGAGTCATGCTGGTGTTAAATGGTATCATGCAAATAAAGAATCTGCAAGTCATTGCTCATGGCTGGATCAAATGTTGAGGAGTAAAGTGGTATGAGACAAAGCATGCAAGATAGGAGTACAAAGCTAAACTAGTAGTTCTGAAATCTGTGGGAAGCACTGGAAGCCTTTTTTAAATAAGTGTATATTGTGATTAGGTTTGTGTTGGAAGAGATCTCTTGATCAGTGTCAGGGAGGAAGAAATTGTCCTATGCCCTTCTAGGTTTTTCTGGCTGACTTAAGAATTCAATTGACATGAGACAGATTAACAGGAAAAAATCAAACAAAAGTATAATAACATGTAAACAGGGGAGATACCCAGGTAAACTGAGTAACTCGCCAAAATGGCTGAAATCCTCACCTTAAATACCATCTTTAGCTACAGACAAAAGAGGATGTTGAGGGTAGTGGTTTGGGACCTTAAAGGCAAGGAAAACAATTCACATGGAGATGGAAAGCAAATATTTTGAAAGCAAATATTTGCTGGGCCACGCAGTTTACAATGGGACACAGAATAAACTCTGATATCCAAGCCCTGCAAGTTTCCTCCACCACACCTAGACCCATATTCTTTTTGGGTATCTCTGGTAATAGCTGTATTCCAGGACCAGGCCCTGTTTCTAAATTCTTTATGCAGCTAAGGGGGAGGTAAAAAGAAAGACTTCCTGAGTCTTCTGTTTCTTAAAAATAATCAGTCTAAATTAATTCTCATGCCAAAGAGACATTTTGGGGTTGCAAATTTTGCATCCCAACATCAGTATGTAGGAAGACTGGAACAGAGCCCAATTGCAGACAGAGACCAGTTAAGCATCTATTGCTCTACTCTAAGCAAAAAAACGAGTGTTAGAAGAAAAGCAGTGGGAGTGGAAATAGCAGGCGATCAATAGGATAGATTTTAGGAGGGAAAGTTAATTGGTCTTGGTGACAGAATAAAGGAAGTAATCAGATAATGTTATTAAGTATGAATAATAAGTTTCTAGCTGAGGCAACCTGGTGGTGGGTGCTGGTACCTTTAACTAAGAAAGAAAAACCAGGCCTACAAGGATGTTTGGGAGCAAGAAGCAATTTCGAGTTCATTTTTTAAATATGTTGAACTTGAGAATTATTTGGGGGAATACAAATAATTGTATTGTAAAGTCTGAGAATGCAGGTAGGTGTATGGTTCTGAAATTTAAAAGAAGGAATTGAACCCAAGATATGTATTTGGAAGTCATCACTATTTAAGTGACAACTGAAAGTATACAAGTGGATGAGGTTTCCCAGGCAGAGATACAAAATTTTAAAAGTACAATAGAACATTTCAGAAAATCTGAGCACAGGAAGGACAAGTATTGAGGAAAACTGAAAAGGAGCAAGTGTAGTGGAAATAATGTCAAAGTTGTATAATGTTAGCAGCTACCAAGTACTGAACGTTTAGCATGTGTTAGACACTGAGTTATATGCCTTAAATGTTATCTCACAAAAACTTTCCAACAAATATAGAATTATTATCACCTATATTTAAAATGAGAAACTAGGGCTCAGAATGGTTGTCAATTATGTAGATGTAACAGCTAATATGAGGTATACTGAGTGGGACAGACTGTATTTTCCAAAATAGTTACAAAAACAGTCCTCATTCCAAATGTTGTCCTAGAAATGTGCTGTCTCTCCATCAGAAGAAGGCTATGCCCCATCCCTTTAAACCTGGGCTTTCTTTGACATCTGCCTCCACCAAGAGCTCATGGCGAAAAGGATACAATGTGACTTTGGAGACAAGGTGATCAAAATGTCATGCACTTTCTCCTAGTTCTTCTGAAATGGTCACTTTTAGTAATAGTCTGCATGGTGTGAGGAAACCCAAGCAGCAGGTGTAGAGCTCCTCATGAAGAATTAGAACCACTGGTCCATAGTCCAGGTGAATTCTCTGTTGGCAGCACCAATTTGTTAGTTACATTAAGTGAAGCATGATTGTTGTTTTAAGCCACCAAGTTTTGGGTTGGATTTTTAAGCAACAATAGACAAACTACATAAATTTGGGTACCTAGAAGTAGGGAGTTGACATAACAACACCTAAGACTGTGACATTGGCTTTGAAACTGGACAATGAGTGGAAGCTGAAAATGCCTCAAAGATATTCTTAGAAAAGGCCTAAAGGACCTCAAGAAGCTATAGGTGAGGGCAGAAAAGTAATGAAAATGTGACCAGAAGTTAGCTGAAAGGAAATAATTGTTATGTACTTGTTGAGTTTTGAGAGTTCTTTATATATCCAAGATACATTAAGTTCTTTCTTAGACAGGTGATTTGCAAATATTTTCTCCCAGTCTGTGACTTTTATTTCCAATCACTGTTTGCTTTTTAGTGGAACAGTGACTTCCAAAGAGCAGGCATTCTTAATTTTGAAGAAGTACAATTTATGAATAATTTTTCATTTTTGGAATGTGACTTTAGTGTTATATCCAGGAAAGTGTTGTCTTGTCAACATCACAAAGATTTTCACTTATGTTTTCTTTTAGAAGTGTTTTGCATTTATGTCTTACATGTCTACAATCCATTTTGAGTTAGTTTTTGTGTATGATGTAAGATCAAGAACTGAATTAAGTTTGTTTTGTTTTGTTTTTGCATATGTATACCAACTGTACCAGCACCATTTATTTAAAAGACTATCCTTCTCCATTCAATTGCCTTTGCACATTTGTGAAAATCAACTGACCAAGTATAAGTGGCTCCATTTCTAGACTCTCTATATTTTGTTGCATTTATCTGTTTCTGCCTTTCACCAATACCACACTCTCCTGATTGCTATAGCTTTATAGTAAGTTTTGAAATCAAGTTGTGAGAGTCTTCCAACTTTATTCTAGTGTTTAAAAATTCATTTTGGCTTCTAGTTATTTATTTTTCCATATAAATTTTCATATTAATTTGAGTTCTACAAGAAACTCTGTTAGGCCTTTGAATGGAATTTTGTTGAATCCATCACTTTGAGAAGAAGTTATATCTTGACAATAAATAGTGAGTCTTCCAATCCATGAAATGGTATGTCTCTCCACTTATTTTGGTCATATTTGATTTTTGTTTATTGGAGTTTTGTAGTTGTGAGGCTTATAAATCTTGTACATATTTTGTATCATATTTGATACTATATAAATGTTAGTTTGAAAATCAATTTTAAATTGTTCATTGCTATTATATAAACATACAATTGATTCCTGTATTTTGTTTGTATACTCTAATCTTGCTAAACTCACTCATTATTTATTGTCATACTTTTTGTAGATTCTTTGAATTATTCTACATAGATAATCATGTTGATACAGAGATAGTTTTATTTCTTCCTTCCCAATCTGTATGCCATTGCTTTCTTTTACTTGTTCTATTGCTCCTGATCAGAGCTACAGGAAAATGGTGAATAGCAGTGGTAAGATTGGACATCTTGCCATTTTCTTGATGTTAGGAAGAAAACATTCAGTCTTTCACCTTTTACATTAGCTGTAGGTTTATGGTACATGCCCTTTCACACACCGATGAAATTATTTTCAATTCCTTGTCCACTGAGATTTTCTATCATGAATGGATACTGAATTTTGTCAAAATTTTTTTTGCATCTATTGGAATGTTCATATAGTTTTCTTCTTTATTCTGTTGATATGATAAATTAATCTGATTGACTTTCAAATGTAGCACTAATCTTGCAGTCCCAGAATAAACCCACTTTGCCACACAATGTTTTCCTTTTTATACATTGTTGGATTTTATGTACTAAAATTGAGTAAGAAATTGGAAGATAGATATTTTTCTCTTCCAATGCCTTCCACTGTTTTTGGTGTAAGTGTAATGATGACTTCAATGAATAAACAGGGATGTGTTTCCTCCTCTTCAAATTTCTAGAAGAGTTTTTTATAGAATTGCTATTATTTTTTCTTTAATGTCTGTTAGAAACCACCAGTGAAGACATCTGTGCTTGACTTTTTTTTTTTTTTTTTTGTGGGAAAGTTTTAAACTACAAATTCAATTCCTTTAATAGATTTAAAGTTATTCAGGTTATTTATTTCTCCTTGAGTGTCGGTAATTTGCATCTTTCATGGAATTTTTCCATTTAATCTAAGTTTCAAATTAATTGGTATAAAGTTTTTATTACTTATCTATTGCTGTGTAAGTAATTACCTCAATGTGTAATACTTAAAACAACAAACATTTATTATATCCAGTTCCTCTGGTTCAGGAATTCAGAAGCAGCTTATCTGGATGATTCCGGCTCAAGGTCTCTCATTTGGTTGCAGTCAGCTGAAGGCTTGATGAGTCACAGTATCCAGTTCCAAGATGGATCATTCACATGGCTGTTGGAAGAAGAGCTCAGTTCCTTGATGACTCTCGGCAAAAGGCCTTAGTTCCTTACCACATGGGCCTCTCCATAAGCTGCTTAAGTATTTAAGCTTCCTATCAACATGAAAATTTCTCCGAGAGCAAGGAATATAGGACAGAGTGAGAGAGGAGGAAGCCATAGTGCCTTACATTCGCACAGCATCATTTCCACTTCATCCATTTGTTAGAAACAAACTGCTAAATCCAGCTTACAACTGAAGGAGAGGGCAATAAGACTCCACTTTTTACTTTTTTTTTTTTTTTTTTACAGACAATTATTGAAGAATTTTTATTTTGGTAAAAGATACACATTTTGCCACCTAATAGTTCTGACATTTTAAAGTATATCCCTATGAAGCAGTTCTTTTTTTTTTTTTATTTTAGAATTTTATTTTATTTATTTTTTTATACAGCAGGTCCTTTTTAGTCATCAATTTTATACACATTAGTGTATACATGTCAATCCCAATCGCCCAATTCATCACACCACCCCCTCACCACGGTGCCGCTATCCCCACTTGGTGTCCATACAGTTGTTGTCTCTACATCTGTGTCTCAATTTCTGCCCTGCAAACCGGTTCATCTGTACCATTTTTCTAGGTTCCACATATATGCGTTAATATACAATATTTGTTTTTCCATTTCTGACTTACTTCACTCCGTATGACAGTCTCTAGATCCATCCACGTCTCTACAAATGACCCAATTTCGTTCCTTTTTATGGCTGAGTAATATTCCATTGTATATATGTACCACATCTTCTTTATCCATTCATCTGTCGAAGGGCATTTAGGTTGCTTCCATGACCTGGCTATTGTAAATAGTGCTGCAATGAACACAGGGGTGCATGTGTCTTTTTGAATTATGGTTTTCTGTGGGTATATGCCCAGTAGTGGGATTGCTTGGTCATATGGTAATTCTATTTATAGTTTTTTAAGGAACCTCTGTACTGTTCTCCATAGTGGCTGTATCAATTTACATTCCCACCAACAGTGCAAGAGGGTTCCCTTTTCTCCACACCCTCTCCAGCATTTGCTGTTTGTAGATTTTCTGATGATGCCCCTTCTAACTGGTGTGAGGTGATAGCTCATTGTAGTTTTGATTTGCATTTCTCTAATAATTAGTGATGTTGAGCAGCTTTTCATGTGTTTCTTGGCCATCTGTATGTCTTCTTTGGAAAAATGTCTATTTAGGTCTTCCACCCATTTTTTGATTGGGTTGTTTGTTTCTTTAATATTGAGCTGCATGAGCTGTTTATATATTTTGGAGACTAATCCTTTGTCCGTTGATTCGTTTGCAAATATTTTCTCCCATTCTGAGGGTTGTCTTTTCATCTAGTTTATGGTTTCCTTTGCTGTGCAAAAGCTTTGAAGTTTCATTAGGTCCCATTTGTTTATTTTTGTTTTTATTTCCATTACCCTAGGAGGTGGATCAAAAAAGATCTTGCTGTGATTTATGTCAAAGAGTGTTCTTCCTATGTTTTCCTCTAAGAGTTTAATAGTGCCCGGTCTTACTTTTAGGTCTCTAATCCATTTTGAGTTTATTTTTGTGTATGGTGTTAGGGAGTGTTCTAATTTCATTCTTTTATATGTAGATGTCCAGTTTTCCCAGCACCACTTATTGAAGAGACTGTCTTTTCTCCATTGTATATCCTTGCCTCCTTTGTAATAGATTAGTTGACCAGAGGTGCGTGGGTTTTTCTGTGGGCTTTCTATCTTGTTCCATTGATCTATGTTTCTGTTTTTGTGCCAGTACCATATTGTCTTGATTACTGTAGCTTTATAGTATAGTCTGAAGTCAGGGGGTCTGATGCCTCCAGCTCCATTTTTTTCCCTCAAGACTGCTTTGGCTATTCGGGGTCTTTTGTGTCTCCGAACAAATTTTAAGATTTTTTGTTCTAGTTCTGTAAAAAATGCCATTGGTAGTTTGATAGGGATTGCATGGATTCTGGAGATTGCTTTGGGTAGTATAGTCATTTTCACAGTATTGATTCTTCCAATCCAAGAACATGGTATATCTCTCCATCTGTTGGTATCACCTTTAATTTCTTTCATCAGTGTCTTATAGTTTTCTGCCTACAGGTCTTTTGTCTCCCTAGGTAGGTTTATTCCTAGGTATTTTATTCTTTTTTGTTGCAATGGTAAATTGGAGTGTTTCCTTAATTTCTCTTTCAGATTTTTCACCATTAGTGTATAGGAATGCAAGAGATTTCTGTGCATTAATTTTGTATCCTGCAACTTTACCAAATTCATTGACTAGCTCTAGTAGTTTTCTGGTGGCATCTTTAGGATTCTCTATGTATAGTATCATGTCATCTGCAAACAGTGACAGCTTTACTTCTTCTTTTCCAACTTGTATTCCTTTTATTTCTTTTTCTTCTCTGACTGCTGTGGCTAGGACTTCCAAAACTATGTTGAATAATAGTGGCGAGAGTGGACATCCATGTCTTGTTCCTGATCTTAGAGGAAATTCTTTCAGTTTTTCACCATTGAGAATGATGTTTGCTGTGGGTTTGTGGTGTATGGACTTTATTATGTTGAGGTAGATTCCCTCTCTGTCCACTTTATGGAGAGTTTTTATCATAAATGGGTGTTGAATTTTGTCAAAAGATTTTTCTGCATCTATTGAGATGATCATATGGTTTTTATTCCTCAATTTGTTAATATGGTGTATCACATTGATTGATTTGAGTATATTGAAGAATCCTTGCATCCCTGGGATAAATCCCACTTGATCATGGTGTATGATCCTTTTAATGTGTTGCTGGATTCTGTTTGCTAGTATTTTGTTGAGGATTTCTGCATCTATATTCATCAGTGATATTGGTCTGTAATTTTCTTTTTTTGTAGTATCTTTGTCTGGTTTTGGTATCAGGGTGATGGTGGCCTCATAGAATGAGTTTGGGAATGTTCCTTCCTCCACAATTTTTTGGAAGAGTTTGAGAAGGATGGGTGTTAGCTCTTCTCTAAATGTTTGATAGAATTCACCTGTGAAGCCATCTGTTCCTGGACTTTTGTTTGTTGGAAGAGTTTTAATCACAGTTTCAGTTTCATTACTTGTGATTGGTCTGTTCATATTTTCTATTTCTTCCTGGTTCAGTCTTGGAAGGTTATACCTTTCTAAGAATTTGTCCATTTCTTCCAGGTTGTCCATTTTATTGGCATTGAGTTGCTTGTAGTCGTCTCTTAGGATGCTTTGTATTTCAGTGTTGTCTGTTGTAACTTCTCCTCTTTATTTCTAATTTTACTGATTTGAGTCGTCTCCCTCTTTTTCTTGATGAGTCTGGCTAATGGTTTATCAATTTTGTTTATCTTCTCAAAGAACCAGCTTTTAGTTTTATTGATCTTTGCTATTGTTTTCTTTGTTACTATTTCATTTATTTCTGCTCTGATCTTGATGATTTCTTTCCTTCTGCTAACTTTGGGTTTTATTTGTTCCTCTTTCTGCAGTTCCTTTAGGCATAAGGTTAGATTGTTTATTTGAGATTTTTCTTGTTTCTTGATGTAGCTTGTATAGCTATAAACTTCCCTCTTAGAACTGCTTTTGCTGCATCCCATAGGTTTTGGATCTACGTGTTTTCATTGTCATTTGTCTCTAAGTATTTTTTGATTTCCTCTTTGATTTCTTCAGTGATCTCTTGGTTATTTAGTAATGCATTGTTTAGCCTCCTTGTGTTTATTTTTTTTTTAACATTTTTTTCCCTGTAATTCATTTCTAATCTCATAGCGTTGTGGTCAGAAAAGATGCTTGATATGATTTCAATTTTCTTAAATTTACTGAGGTTTGATTTGTGACTCAAGATGTGATCTATCCTGGAGAATGTTCCGTGCGCACTTGAGAAGAAAGTGTAATCTGCTATTTTTGGATGGAATGTCCTATAAATATCAATTAAATCTATCTGGTCTATTGTGTCATTTAAAGCTTCTCTTTCCTTATTTATTTTCATTTTGGATGATCTGTTCATTGGTGTAAGTGAGCTGTTAAAGTCCCCCACTATTATTGTGTTACTGTCGATTTCCTCTTTTATAGCGGTTAGCAGTTTCCTTATGTATTGAAGTACTCCTATGTTGGGTGCCTATATATTTATAATTGTTATATCCTCTTCTTGGATTGATCCCTTGATCATTATGTAGTGTCCTTCCATGTCTCTTGTAACATTCTTTATTTTAAAGTCTATTTTATCTGACATGAGTATTGATACTCCAGCTTTTTGATTTCCATTTGCATGGAATATCTTTTTCCGTCTCCTCACTTTCAGTCTGTATGTGTCCCTAGGTCTGAAGTGGGTCTCTTGTAGACAGCATATATATGGGTCTTGTTTTTGTATCCATCCAGCAAGCCTGTGTCTTTTAGTTGGAGCATTTAATCAATTCACGTTTAAGGTAATTATCGATATGTATGTTCCTATGACCATTTTCTTAATTGTTTCGGGTTTGTTTTTGTAGGTCCTTTTCTTCTCTTGTGTTTCCCACTTAGAGAAGTTCCTTTAGCATTTGTTGTAGAGCTGGTTTGGTGGTGCTGAATTCTCTTAGCTTTTGCTTGTCTGCAAAGCTTTTGATTTCTCCATCGAATCTGAATGAGATCCTTGCTGGGTAGAGTAATCTTGGTTGTATGTTCTTCCCTTGCATCACTTGAAGTATATCATGCCACTCCCTTGTGGCTTGTAGTGTTTCTGCTGAGAAATCAGCTGTTAACCTTATGGGAGTTCCCTTGTATGTTATTTGTCGTTTTTCCCTTGCTGCTTTCAATAAGTTTTCTTTGTCTTTAATTTTTGCCAATTTGATTACTATGTGTTTTGGTGTGTTTCTCCTTGGGTTTATCCCATATGGGACTCTCTGCACTTCCTGGACTTGGGTGGCTATTTCCTTTCCCATGTTAGGGAAGTTTTCGACTATAATCTCTTCAAATATTTTCTCGGGTCCTTTCTCTCTCTCTTCTCCTTCTGGGACCCCTATAATGCGAATGTTGTTGCGTTTAATGTTGTCCCAGATGTCTCTTAGGCTGTCTTCATTTCTTTTCATTCTTTTTTCTTTATTCTGTTCCACAGCAGTGAATTCCACCATTCTGTCTTCCAGGTCACTTATCCATTCTTCTGCCTCAGTTATTCTGCTATTGATTCCTTCTAGTGTATCTTTCATTTCAGTTATTGTATTGTTCATTTCTGTTTGTTTGTTCTTTAATTCTTCTAGGTCTTTGTTAAACATTTCTTGCATCTTCTCGATTTGCCTCCATTGTTTTTCCGAGGTCCTTGATCATCTTCACTATCATTATTCTGAATTTTTTTTTGGAAGGTCGCCTATCTCCACTTCATTTAGCTGTTTTTCTGGGGTTTTATCTTGTTCCTTCATCTGGTACATAGCCCTCTGCCTTTTCATCTTGTCTATCTTTCTGTGAATGTGGTTATTGTTCCACAGGCTGCAGGATTGTAGTTCTTTTTGCTTCTCCTGTCTGCTCTCTCTCAAGACTACTTTTTAAAAAGGAATTAATAAAGAATTATGGATTATATTTTAAAACTACCATAAAGTTATTCACATTTCTCCCGTATTATTTTATCTGATTTGTAGGGATATTCACTCTCTCAATATTGATCTTGGTAATTTTGCCATATCTTTTGGAAGTGGATTAGATTTACTGATCTCCACAAATAACCAGTTTTTGTTTCATTGATTTTTTTCAGTTGTCTTCGTTTTCTATATCATTATTTGTGTTTTCATCTTTACTATTTTCTTTCTTCTATGAAAATTATCTTTCCTCTAAAATTGGGCTTGATTACTATTTTGTTGTTGTTTGCTTTATTATGTGTAAGATTAAGTCAGTAGTTTGAGAGCTTTATAGGCATTTAGTACTATAAATTTCCCTCTAAGCCCTATTTTAGTTAACTCTCATTAATTTTGACATGTTCATTCTCATTCATTGCAAGATATTTTTTCTAATTTTTCCTTTATATTTTGGTGTTGGTTTGGTTAGGAATCTGTTATTTCATTTTCATGTACTTGGAAATTTTCAAAATATCTTCCATTATTAATTTTGAATTTAATTCTATTGTAATCAGAGAGCATACTTTATATAGTTTGAGTACTTTTAAATGCATCGAGAGTAGTTTTATTGCTCAGAACATGGTATATTCTGATGAAAGTTCTTTGGGGCCTTAAAAATATTATACATTCTGCATTGTTGTGTATCAGGTTAGGTCACATTGGTTGATAGAGTGTTTAAGTCTTCTATATTCTCACTGATTTTGTGTCATTGTTTTCTCTTAGTTATTGAGAGAACAGTGTTGATGTCTCCAACTATAATGGTGAATTTGTCTATTTCTTTTTGCCATCCTATCCATTTTTGCTTGATGTATATTTAATCTCTGTTATTGGGTTCCTAAATCTTTAGGATTTATGTCCTTTTGATGAATTTATGATGGTTTTATCAATATTAAAATTTCTTTTGCTCTCAAATCTAATTCATGTGATACTACTATAACTACTCAATTTTATTTTTCTTTTTTAACTTCAATTTTCTTTTGATAACTTTTTGCATGGTATATATTTTCCATGTTTTTACTTTATATCTTTAAATTTAATTAGGTTTGTTGTATTTAATGCATAATCAGATATAGATTTTTCCAATATGACAGTCTCTATTAGGGTATTTACCATTTAAATCTAATGTGGTTATTGACATGGTTGGATTTAAATCTAGCAGCTTGGTATCTGTTTTCTATTCTTCAAATGTCCCTTTGTCCCTTTTTCCCCCTATTTTTCTGCTTTCTAAGGAATAAATGAGTAATAAATGAGAAATATTGCAAAATGACAAATGCAACTCTAAAGTGATTTGAAAATTCAGACTGAAGGTGAACTCTCTTTCTAGGATGACTGCAAAAAAATGTTATTTAGAATCATAGGAAGAATTCAGCCAGCCCTATGATTTAGTGTGAGCAGGATGGAATAGTTAATCACTCAACAGATATTTATGAAGCTCCTTCTAGGTAACTACCATTTAATAATGCATTTTCCTCTACTCACATACAAAAACGTATAACTTAACTTTGTCAATCAAGCAGAATACTGTGTATTTCTTGATACCCATTTGTCAAAGATAAAACCAAAAGCAGTAAAATTATGAATGATGAAATTCACAAAAGTTATGAAGCACTTTTTAGACCAGTTATTATGTTTATAGTTAATTCTATTGTCCAGTAAGATATTTTCTAGTCAATATCTTTTTGGAATAATTCAAACTACAGCTCTATTTCTCAATCTTAAGTATTATTACTATTATTATTATCATTATTATCAGTTGTTGTAATAAACAAGTTGTTCCAATGACACACACTGTAAAAATTCTAAACACATCTAGAAGTAAACAGTACTTTAAGTTATACAATCAATATCATGGCAAACAAAATTTACTTTCTCAGCTCTTTCAATTGCTGTCTGCTAATTCTGAAGCTGCTTAGTTATTATGTTTATTTGTTTATCTAGATCAGAATAAGGTCTAAAACACAACTGAGGACATGATCGTCCTGGGCAAGGAGTATACTTTCATTGGTACAATAATGAATGCATCTGAAATACCTTTCTTAACTCTCATTTTGGGCTACACTAGGCAGGGTTAAAGGATTTCAATCTGGATTAAAGGATTAGGTAATTCATAAACTAGTGTTTCATCTTAGAAAAGAAGGAAACATTCATTTAAATTCTTTGTGTCAAGGGATGAATGACTATTTATGCTTTGCAAGCATGCTTTTTTTCCATTTAAGCTACAATAGCAATATTTTATTTTTCAGTCTTTTGCCATGTTGATCCCCTGCTCATCTTTCATACTGAATGCTTATATATGCCTTATGGGCTACAAAAAGTACACTGCAGTTAAGTATCACTGCCTCTGATGATAATGTTCTTAGGTAATCATTGTTGTAAGTCACAAGAAATATGATAGCAAAAACAGAAAAAAAAACTGAAGAGAAGTGTAAAAATATTCCCTAAATATTTGTATTTCTAGGAAAAAAGAATAAAGAATTTTTTTTTTTTGGACATTTGTATTTTCAGCATGGGTTAAAGACTTTGCTAAGGCTTAAAACTCCAAAGACTGTTTCCCACAAGTGATACATCAAATAACCTCCTTGCATGGTGTTCACTCCTCCATTTATTCTTAATGCACAAGCCTTTGATAACTGGCAAGGACAGCCTTGGTTAATTACTTGGTTGGACCATGGTGTTGAGCTGCCAAATTTTCTTAGTCTAAGAGATCCTGCAAAGTAAAACTTCCTGCTCTTGCCATCATATTCAGATCAGAAACCATCCAAAAATTCAAACTGAGTTCCGTGACAGATTTTGACTCTCCCATGGCTAAAAGCCCATAGGCAGTACTGGATGAACTATAACCTCATACAACTGCATAGTGGTTTTTTTTGTGGAAAGCCATTCTAGACTCATAAATCTCTGAAATGCAAAATTTGATCACATTTCTAATTCTGTTAATTCAAATCTTTCTGCCTTCTTCTGTCCTTTTCTTTTCACTCTTAAGAGTGCCTCTCTCAAAATCATTGTGAAGATTTAAAAAGTTACCCATCAGTTGTCCTATCTCATATATTCCCAGTCTTTCCTATTCTTTCATTAGAAATTTCAACCCCAATAGACCACACTGGAAGCTTACATCTGGTCATTGCCTCCAAAAGGCACCTAGCTACTATCTCCATTTCTTTGCTTATCCTCATATTTATCTTCTTATTTGAAGAAAATGATGCTTCTATACAGAAGAAACCCCATTGCTAACCAAAGTCACTATAAAATACACCTGGTAATTAATATTTGCTCATACCTTTAGTTGTAATAGGAACTGTTGTTCAAGAAGTAGTAGTTCAAAACAGATAAGAGCATAGAAAATGGAGCCAGAGAAGTTCGATACACCTCATTTGACCAATTACTATTTGTATGATCTTGACAGCTTGTTTAGCTTTTCTGTGCCTCAGTTTCCTTATTTGTAAAGTGAGGAAAAGCATCATGTTTAGAACAATAGCTGGCTTGTAATAAATACCAAAGAAGTGCTAGTATTCTATTTACAAGAAAGTGAAATATAATCATTAAGGCTTTATTCAGAGACATCTTCTCCATTGAGTTATTTCTGGTTCTCAGGTAAGATCTGATTGATTAAGAAGACTCCTGGTAATATATCTTTCATCAAAAACCAATTCAATATAAATAAATTAATTTAAAAAATTTTATTGGAGTAGAGTTGCTTTACAATGTTGTGTTAGTTTCCACTGTAAAGCAAAATGAATCAGCTATATGTATATATATTCCCTCTTTTTTGGATTTCCTTCCGATTTAGGTCACCACAGAGCACTGAGTAGAGTTCCCTGTGCTATACAGTAAGTTCTCATTAGTTATCTATTTTATACATAGTATCAATAGTGTAAATATGTCAATCCCAATCTCCCAATTCATCCCACCCCCCCTTTTTCCCCCTTGGTATCCATACATTTGTGCTGTACATCTGTAATTTTGTGTACTACACAGTTTTAAAGATTCCTTGGATATGTGTTTGGAAATATGTTATGGTAGTATGTTTAAGATGTATGAATTAGAAAACAATGCTCAGCCTGTGGTTTTAAATGTTCTTCTTCAGGTTTGTTTTTTAGCAGTTGGTAGCTTCCCTAAAATGCTAGAAAACCATAGCAGATATAAATCAACAAAATATAATTTCATTTTCTTCTACTGTACTACTCAGGGAAATGAGTTTGAAAGAAACTGAATAATTATTGTACTAATTTTTGTTTAGATAATATTTCCTGTTTCATATATTTTGTAATATAAATAAAAATTATGAAACTGCTTGATATTTTTCTACCCCAAGCATTTTTGACTTTTAAATTTTAAACACTGCCATTTATTTAGTTGCCAGATACAACTATTTACTGAACATCTATTATATGTTCAGCACTTTACTAAATACTACAGGTGATTTTCAAAACAACACTGATGATCAAGAAAAAATTTGTGGAAAATGTGTAATACAATGTAGAGCCATCAAATAAACAGAATGTACAGAAGTAATTAGTGAGTTGAGGAAAATATGTGATACTTAAGGTTTACTACATTATTGTTCATTATTGGAGCCCCCAAATATGTAAGTAGAAATTCAAATTGGACCCAAATATATACAGATATTTATATAGATAGATAGATAGATAGAGATATTTGCAATACATTTTCTCTGTGAAAATGCAACCAGCAATAGAAAAAACAGTCCCACTTCCACTTGCTTACCTTAAAACCACAGACACTTAAACTTCTATTCCTAATCATTAACTACTTTAGAGGGGGGATAAAAATTGAGGATGTTCACAGAACTTTTTCTACTCCCTCAGAAAAATAAATTATGCAATTCATTACATTCAATGGGAATAAATTTGAGTTTCTCTTGAAAATGTATTTTTTTTTTACTTTCTTCCACAAATTTTCAAAAAACCAAATGAAAAGAAATATCAAGGGTATTTGTAACTAAATAAAAAATCCTCAAATCAATGTTCTTAGTTAATTAGTGATGGCATTTCTAATCCAAATTACATATATAGATCATATTTTTGTTATTAAACTATAACTATTTTCATTAAAATTATTTCATGTCTAGTTTCATAAACCTTTGCAAAAACATCATTTAATACATTTCCAATTCTGTTAATTCAAATTATTCTGTCATCTTGTTTCCTTCACATTTTTTGGTTGTTTTTTCCCCATTATTTTGACCAACTTGATTGATATAAGACAAAAAAACTGTGACTATTTTGATTAATATTATGTGCACATGTATTTAGTGTAAATAATTTTTATTCTTTCCTCTTAAAAGTATCTATATTATTTTGTTTATTTCCATTGCATAATATTTTCTTTCCTAAGAAAGTAGAGAATGTTAATAATAGAACCTCAGGACTTCTCCTAGTAAATTCTAGTAAATGTGTCAGATTGACATCATGGTTAAAGTAAAGCAAAACAAAATGCAATGACCCAAAATTGCTGACAGAAAAGAAGAAAAGACAGTGACAATTTTAACAATTTTTTAGAAGTAAAAATACGAAAGGAGAAGTGGTATGCTCATTGCTGTTAGCTCTCCAGTCATATTTCCTTTGATCCCCTTACCTTTTTCATGGACACTGGCTCTGTTTGACACTTCATCCCCTTTAGCTAATACTAGCATTTCTGTCAGAGAACTGTTTCCAGGCTGCTAGAAGCCACCCATTTACCTATATATGCCAGAAAGCAGCAGATGGCCCTTATCCAATGACTGATAGGTGTGGGAGCCTACATACACCAACTTACTTGCCTCTTGATTGGACCAACACTGGTTCTCCTGAGCTCTCATGTGGGATTGAACTAAAAAAGTCTCTGGGGCACTCTACTTGATACAATATCCTTGTTTCACCTCCTTCCCTTCCCAGTCCCACTGCCTCAACTGACTACTGTTTTTCCCTGGGAACACTTCCTACTAAACACTTTCAAAAAATTCCTCATCTTGGGATCTGCTTTTGGGAAAACACCCCAAATACAGTGATAACTGATTTAGCCCATTTGATAAAATCACCACTTAAGTTTGTGCAGAAAGACACATTAATGATAATCCATCATCAATAATAAAATCCTTCAGAACCTCTGAAAATCTCAACAGTGGAGACATTGGAAATAGCTTAATGTAACTAACTTAAAAAAAAAAAAGGGAGAGAGACTGGTTGAAAATCTCTTTAAAAAGCATTTGGACTTTCATGTCTCACATCCTCATATATTTATCCTCTGCAAGAAAACAGAGTGGACCTGGAGATATGTGGAACTATAGAAAATAGGAGGAGTAGGGATTAGATAAAACAATGCATAAAGAATTGTAAGACCCTCAGCTTTCTCTCCCTATCTAGTTCCCAGAAAGTTAGTATATGTCACCCACCCCAACTGTATACCCCCAACCAAGGTTTAGAAAACTATCTTAACAAAATAAATAATTCTTGGGAAAGGAGTTTCAGATACTAACAGTTGGAAGTCTTCCACTGAAAAATGTAAGACTGACATTTAAACACCACCAGGTGACCTGCTCTGTCAATGCAATCAACTCACTCTTGAATACGGAGGGACAAATGGGCTCCCCAGCAATGCAGGGGAAGCCTCCACCAAAAAGAGAGTCCAAAACAAACAGATAAAAAAAAAGTGCCTAGGAAACAAACTAAAGAAAACTTCATAAAAACTAATTTATTTTGAGAATAAGTAAAATGTTGCAGCAAGCATAAAGACTGATATGCTATAAACAAGAAATTCAAAGAAGGAAGCCCTTGGAAATTAAAAAGATAGTTTTTTCTATGCTTCAGTGTCCTCTGGGAGGGTGAGAAGATAAATTCAAGGAAATCTCTTCAAGTGTAAGAAAAGGTAAAAACAATGTGTTGGAAAATAGAGACAGAAGTAGCAATTTGGAGTATCCAATCATAATCTTCAACATCTTTCTAACAGGATTTCCAAAAAGAGAGACAGGGAAAAAGGGTAGAGGAAATTGACAACAAAGGGATAGAAAATAGTCCCCCACCAAACCAAAGATCCCCGTCTCTAGAATAAAAGGACCCACCAAATTTCCTGTATAGTGAAAGAAAAGAGGGCCACACTAAGGTACATTGCACTGCAATCAAAAACAAAGAAACAAAGAAACAAACAAAAAACAGAATAAAAGATTTTAAGAGTGTCCATAAATAAGGAGAGGAAAAAAAGTCACACTAACATAAAAGGGGAAAAAGTGACATTTCCTAATAACACACTGGATTTTATGAAATAGTGCCTTCATTATTATTCCAAGCGTGGGTGGGTGATTTATTCAAGACATTTTCTTACATACAAGCTTTCAAATAATACTTCTTATAGCACCTCGTTAGAGATTTACTAGAAAATAAGCTTTAACAAAACAGGTGACAAACTAAAAATGAGAAAGTGATAGGTTCCATAAAGTAATGAAAACTTCCTTCATTGAGTTTATACTCTAATAAAAGAGAGTCAATAAGTAAGTAGAAAACAGATGGTGATAAACGTTAAATAAAAAGGGAAAGCAGGGTAAAGAGACATAATGGTTAAGAGGATACTTTCGTTAAGGTGCAAGAGAAACTTCGCTGGGACCTGAATGAAAAGCAGAAGAGCCAAAGAATACATGGACGATGGTGCTCTAGGCAGAGGGTGCACCATATGTCCCTGAGAAGGGAGCATGTTTCGCTTGTTCAAGAACAGCAATAAAGCCAGAGCAGCTGAAGCAGAGATGAGCTGGGGCGCACATGGAGAGACCAAGTGGGAGAAGTAGTAAGAGCCTATGTCATGTGGGACTCTTCAGTCTTGGAAAGGACTTCAAATTTTATTCTAAATATGACTGCCCATGAAAATCTGCTAGAGGAGTTTGATCAAGGGAGTAGTATGACCTGATTTACATTTTAAAACTCTGCTGTGTGGGGAATAGCTAGTAGGAAATCATGCATAAAAGCAGAAACACCAGGTAGGCTACTGTACTTGTTTATATACCTCCTTATGTTTCAGTACTTAATATGACTCTTTTGTTGTCAGCGTAATATTTTACATCAGTACCATTGCCTTATCATTTCCACTTATATTTGGGACATTTTGGCACATATATCTATCAGTGTGACAGGAACAATAAACAACCAAAAATCCCAGAGATGATTTCCCTAGAAACCTACTCTGACGCAATATGATGATTTTCTCATTTGTAACGATTCATTATGACTTCTGTCAATAAAGAATACATGGGAAAAAAAAAAAAGAATACATGGAAACATAAAATGGCTAAAGTGTATTTATAAATTTTTGAACCAGTTATTAAAATTGCTGAAATATTTTAAGAGCATGTGGTCAGATATGACATTTCGAAACTTTGAAACTAAATAATTGAGTAGGAGGGAAAAGAAAAATAATGAGTGATTTGTTTGCACACTTCAGATTTTTAACTCTTGCAGGAACAAACTTCAGTAATAGACAATCATCACCCTAGCATATTATCATCTTCAGCACATAAAGTTAACCTGATAGTCAAATTAAATATATGAACAATTGCCTACTTGATATGTATTCCAATTTTCTTTTATTTTGTTTTTTTCTTTTTTTTCATGGATGCCATTTGATTTTCTTTTCTCACTAGAGAAGACAGAATATTTTTAATTAAAAGAAGTATGTATTTCTTAAGTGGAAGAAATGTCTATATTAAAGCAGCCATTACTACATTAAATTTACCCTGGGACCTATGCTAAAAATGGAAGATGGTGTCATAATGTGCCTCTGGTCCTTTGGGAAACTTTTCTTTTTAACTCAACAGGCTATGAAGATCATCATAAATCCTTAGGACAGTAATTCAGAAACTGCTAATGATTGCATTCTTGCATGTTAAAGAAGATGTGCAGGGTCAGCAAAGAGCTACTAATGACAAGCATGAAGAAGATGGAAATCATGACCTGCCTGCACAAGGGAATCTTTACACGCAGACTATGGTTTTCAAGCTTAAAAGTTGTCAAGAAGCTCCACTGCCATATATCCCAAATGATGCACTGATTAAGAAAGGTCAGTATGTCTTTTGGGAAGTTAACAGTCATGATATAGTAACTATGCAAAGCTGCAAGTCTCTGGAGTAGTATTTGTGTCTAATATATATGGTCACAGGAAATATAACTGCCAAGGATGCCATATTCATCATCTTGAGTAGTTTTATCAGCACTACCTGATGTCACACTCAAAAGAAAAATCACCAAAAATCTTCTTGGCCATTCAATCACGCATTCTTTGTGAGATGTGCTTGGGGTAAACTCTGTGCCTGGCTATCAGGATATAAAGATGAAAATAATACAATGTCCGTGCCCTCACAGTGCTCTAAAAAAATAAGAGGTAAAACAAATAAGGAAAATATTACAACATAGTGTGGTAATTGCTATACTAGAATTAAAATAAAAACATTAGGGGAAGTGCTAAATTGGCTTTGATGAGTTTCCATAAAAAGTATATCTATAACCTGTGATTCAAAGAGAACTTATGGAAGATATAATTAAAATGCTTATTTTTGCATGAGAAAAAAAGAAAGTATTTTTCGCATTCTCTAAATTCTTTATACTAAGATATGGTACTAAAATCTCTCAGTTCTGACTGTAACTCTGTTACTTTTTTGATAAACTACACAAGCAAAGGTCATTTCTTCATTAATCTACACATCATATAAATATTTATTATATGTCCATTATATATGATTGCATTTTCTAGAATCTGGAAATAACATTGCAAGCAAAAATAGACATTTTTACTGCAATCAGAGAAGAAAAATAAAAGGAATCCAAATCAGAAAAGAAGAAGTAAAACTGTCAATGTTTGCAGATGACATGACACTATACATAGAGAAGCCTAAAGATGCCACCAGAAAACTACTAGAGCTAATCAATGAATTTGGTAAAGTAGCAGGATACAAAATTAATGCACAGAAATCTCTTGCATTCCTATAGACTAATGATGAAAAATCTGAAAGAGAATTTAAGGAAACACTCCCATTTAACATTGCAACAAAAAGAAAAAATACCTAGGAAGACACCTACCTAAGGAGACAAAAGACCTGTAGGCAGAAAACTATAAGACACAGATGAAAGAAATTAAAGATGATACAAACAGATGGAGAGATACACCATGTTCTTGGATTGGAAGAATCAACATTGTGAAAATGACTATACTACTCAAAGCAATCTACGATTCAATGCAATCCCTATCAAACTACCAGTGGCATTTTTCACAGAACTAGAACAAAAAATTTCACTATTTGTATGGAAACACGAAAGACCCCAAATAGTCAAAGCAATCTTGAGAAAGAAAAACGGAGCTGGAGGAATTAGGCTCACTGACTTCAGACTATACTACAAAGCTACAGTAATCAAGACAGTATGGTATTGGCACAAAAACAAATACAGATAAATGGAAGAGGACAGAAAGCCCAGAGATAAACCCACGCACATATGGTCACCTTATCTTTGACAAAGGAGGCAAGAATATACAATGGAGAAAAGACAGCCTCTTCAATAAGTGTTGCTGGGAAAACTGGACAGCTACAGTTAAAAGAATGAAATTAGAACACTCCTTAACACCATACACAAAAATAAACTCTAAATGGATTAAAGACCTAAATGCAAGGCCAGACACTATAAAACTCTTAGAGGAAAACATATGCAGAACACTCTATGACATAAATCACAGCAAGACCCTTCTTGACCCACCTTCTAGAGAAATGGAAAGAAAAACAAACAAATGGAACCTAATGAAACTTAAAAGTATTTGCACAGCAAAGGAAACCATAAACAAGATGAAAAGAAAACCCTCAGAATGGGAGAAAATATTTGCAAATGAAGCAACTGACAAAGGATTAATCTGCAAAATACACAAGCAGCTAATGCAGCTCAATATCAAATAAACAAACAGCCCAATCCAAAAATGGGCAGAAGACCTAAACAGACATTTCTCCAAAGAAGATATACAGATTGCCAACAAACACATGAAAGGATGCTCAACATCACTAATCATTAGAGAAATGCAAATCAAAACCACAATGTGGTATCACCTCACACCAGTCAGAATGGCCATCATCAAAAAAACTACAAACAGTAAATGCTGGAGAGGGTGTGGAGAAAAGGGAACCCTCTTGCACTGTTGGTGGGAATGTAAATTGATATAGCCACTATGGGGAACAGTATGGAGGTTCCTTAAAAAACTAAAAATAGAACTACCATATGACCCAGCAATCCCACTACTGGGCATATACCCTGAGAAATCCATAATTCAAAAAGAGTCATGTACCACAATGTTCATTGCAGCTCTATTTACAATAGCCAGGACATGGAAGCAACCTAAGTGTCCACTGACAGATGAATGGATAAAGAAGATGTGGCACATATATACAATGGAATATTACTCAGCCATAAAAAGAAACGAAATTGAGTTATTTGTAGTGAGGTGGATGGACCTAGAGACTGTCATACAGAGTGAAGTAAGTCAGAAAGAGAAGAACAATTACTGTATGGTAACATATATATATGGAATTTAAAAAAAAAAAAAAAGGTTCTGAAGAACTTAGGGGCAGGAGAGGAATAAAGACGCAGACGTAGAGAATGGACTTGAGGCAGTGGGAAGGGTAAGCTGGGACGAAGTGAGAGAGTGGCATGGACATGTATACACTACCAAATGTACCAAACATAAAATAGATAGCTAATGGGAAGCAGCCCCATAGCACAGGGAGATCAGCTCGGTGCTTTGTGACCACCTAGAGGGGTGGGATAGGGAGGGTGGGAGGGAGACACGAGAGAGAGGAGATATGGGGATATATGTATATGTATAGCTGATTCACTTTGTTATACAGCAGAAACTAACACACCATTGTAAAGCAATTATACACCAGTAAAGATGTTAAATATATATATATATATATATATATATATATATATGTAAAAAATAATAAATAAAAGATGCTAACCCAGGTCTTACAGCTCTGAACTACTGCTTTCCCTACACCTACCAGAAAGCAGCAGCAGCAGAGACATTTCTGGAAGGTTTGTGGTGGCAGCAGCCTTGTGGAAGAGAGCCAGTGGGATTTGTTTTTTCATCTGCATTTTATATTTACAAATATATTGTGTATGTATTTAGAGTAATTTGGCAGAAAGCTAATAGACTTTATGAGGAAGCTAAACTCCCTTGCACAGTAGCAAGCTATTTTTTGGTGCTTCCCCTGAAGGACTATGTGTGAGTGAATAGAATAGAAATGAAACAAGCAGCTGATAAATGGGTAATTTTTAATTGCCATTTTTTGCTGAAACTATTGATGTTTTTCTTTATTCCAGTGAAATATCCCAAGTAAAAAATGTAGAGAATGTCTAACAATTTTAACATGGTGGAAGGTAGAGCAAACAATTGGAGAAAAAAATCCAGGGGAAGGATTAATAATTGAATAATGAAATGGTTAAAATTAATTTGAAAATATCCTTGAACTTTGACAAACATATACAATACAATACAATAGATATGTGTCCAAATCCCCTTGGATACTTATATCTGGAAATCCCAAGAAGTAAAAGGAACATACTAAGAAGGAAACTTTAGAGCAGCAGTGGACTGAGTGAGAGTTGAGAGAATCAAGTCCTTTCCCCATTTCACCCCTACCCAACCCAACCCCATTCCATTAGCAGTTCTGGTGCCTTCCTTCCTTCATTCATTCAAAAAACATTTACTGAGTCCTCCTATGTGCCAGACTCTATTCTGGATGCTAGGGATTTGGCAGTGAGAAGGATAAACAAAATTCATGTGGCATAGAGCTTAAATTTCAAAAGAGAAAATAGATAATAGACAAATTTTATATATATATATATATATATATATATATATATATATATATATATATAAAAAACATAGTGGTATTAGGATAAAAATTAAGTAGGTTAAAGGGGTGAGAGAGTGCCTGGTAAGGGCACAGTAGTATATTTTAGATAGGGTGGTCAGGAAAGCTCTCGGACAAGCTCACTGGGTTGTATTGTAACTTCTGGGGGCTTAGCCCAGTCTCTTCATACATAAAATGGGGGCATCATTAGGTGATCACTAAACAGCTTCAAAATTCTGTGCTTTCTTTAAGAGACACATCTTTGGGTCATGTAATCTTTTGTATGTATAAGTTATGGTCTTCACTGTCCATTGATCTCAAAATGCAATAAGAATGTTCATTGATTTCCAAGCTTAATTCCATTTTACATTTAGGGAATTTAAAGCGAGAGTTAAATGCCTTCCCAAAGGTTGCATAATGGTAAAAGACAGATTAGAGCTCTTGATTTCTGCTGTTCTCAGTCTGAAATTCTGCCTCACTGTGTGATATAATAAGAAGTGGAATTGCAACGTCAGAGCAGTTCAAAGTAGAGTTAAGATGTGTGAGCTATGATAGACTAAAATATGTACGAAGAAGGAATTGTATAAGTATATCCCACTGCAATCATTTATGGAAGGCAAGTAAGCCATGTGATATGCTTTAAACCAGTAAAATAGCAAACCCCCTCCAAGAAAATCTATAATTTTAATCAAAAGTTTGTTTCAGTCATTGAAATTCTGTTATTGCTGCTTACAAACATTAAAGTCAATCAAAACATAAAAAAAAAAAAAAAAATGACAAAAGAGGAAAATGCCTTGGAAGACTTTTAAACTTATACCAAGATAATGAGAATTCTGTATATTTGACAAATGGTATTCATACTCAGAGAATAAAATGATGACAGATAAAACTAACTAAAAATATTAGTATGTGTAAGAAAATTAATATATTAAAAATAAACAAACATCTGACCAAAAAGTAAAAGACTTAAATTTAGAAAAATAACTGACATATAAGGACTGTGAAAAAGAGATGGCCAATCTAACACCAAGCAATAACTATAAGATAAACACATACATTTATAAATGTGTGTAAAAATGATCTTCCAAATGCAGCAAAAAAATGCACGTGTTTTTGCCCCCTTTGGATCATGGTCCTTACACATTTGGAAGAAAAGAATCTCATGTTCTAATTATTATAGAGGAAGACCTGTATGGGTCCAATCCAAAGCAGCTAAAAATACATAGCTATGCCCATTATAATGACATGGGAGGTACAAATACAAGCTTCTCCTTGAGCACAAGGAGTCTTGTACTCAAGGTGGGTGGAATTATAAGGAAACCTAGATACCACAAAAGGCAAAACAAAGGAGAGTTTTGAGATTCTGTATAAACATTTAAACATTTAAATCCAAATATGCATTTTGGAACACATCTGTTGTTTTAGTTGTTTCTCCAAATCACTCAGATTTTTGTTGTTTCCTCTGTTCTAATGTTTTCCAATGGAGATTGACACAAAGCCCAGTTCTTTGACTAGACATAGAGAGTAAAGGCAACACATAAGTTCATATCATTCTGACTTATTCTCCTGCATTATGATACCAATGTACAAGATCAATACTTTTATACAGTTATAGAAAACACCACTCAACAGGCTTTTTCTGAAAATTTAATTATTTTCTGGAGGAGTGTAAGGGAAGTCAGAAATTCGAAATCATAGTTAGCAGAGTGAAAATGTAGAGAGATCAGGAATATTAAATTAAGGTTAAGGGGAAGAAAGGGTGAGGGTGAATCACTGCTACTTTCTTACATTTAGGATCATTCTATGTCTTAGGATAATCACTATTTGGCATATGACTCTCTCAGGAATGCTGGATCTAAGAATATATATAGTCATACCTGCATAAGCATGCACACATACATAAACATAAATGGAATGGGGGGCTTCTTTCATCTGATGGAATATTCACTCTATTAGCAATATCCCAGTGAATAATAGCTTCCATGAATGGTTTCACCTGCCTTAGTGCAGATAAAACAGATATCAGTAAAAAAGAAGCATACACCTCATGGGTCTCCTAAATTTTGTTGTCATACAGAATGTAAATGCTATAATGAAAAGTACCCAAGTAGTACTTGGTAAAATATTAGAAAAGTAGCTCTCCAGAGGGGAAAAACAAAACAAAAATATTCTGTGTTGAGATATGGTCGGAAATGCTTAGATAAGCAAAGGTAAAACGTTTCTTCACTCTGAAACTTCTCAGAGCATGTGTGGGGCTAAAACCTGAGTCCCCTGCTTTCAGAATCATTGTCATTCAAATCAAATGCTGTTTGAGGCTCATGTGAATCCAGTAGCTTTGAGAAATGATGCCCTCTTATCGGAAACATCACAAATTCAGGGGAGCTGACCAGGGAAGGGGTATAAGCAAGGGGTACAAGAACAGAAAGAAAATGCAGAGATTAAGAGCATTGCCTCTCAAGTCAAAAAGTACTAGTTTATCCCAGTGTCACCTTACCCTAGCTGTGTGAACTTGAATAAATAAACTCCTTAAGGCCTAGTTCCCTCACCTTTAAAATATGATTTTTTAAAGGATTAATACGAGTTTCTTTAATGTTAGCATTACTATTCTTATTAATTTTTGTTGTGTCTAACAATCCATCACTCTTTAAATGGGGTTAGCAGTTTCATCTCCAATTATAAACATTAGCTCTTTCATTGGCTTTCCTAAAATGGTATCAAGGAAAAACAGACAGGCCTTAGAAGAAATTAAGAGGTTTTATGTCCAAAGACACTGTATTAAAACAAACCCAAAGTAATTGTTATTTCAATTAAACTGAGAAAATCAATCTCTCTCTCTCTCTCACACACATACACACACACACACACACACACAACTTATTTTCCCTCTTTCTTGTGTTTTGTGTGAAAGGACCTTTACCTGGTCCTAGTGGCGTCATATTAATGAGTGATCTTCAGACAGTGTAGAGACTTTAAGGATGATTTCAAGTATGGCTTTCTGTACTAAAATGCTCAGTACCCTGGAGAACAACACACTGATGTCAACCTCTTCTCAGAACCAGAATGAACAAAATTTTATTCTTTTGTCAGTCTGATCATTTAATGTGTTGTCATGCTAATTACTTTAAAGAGCTTATATGTTGCACCCTTATTCCTTAAAATTTCAATGCCAGTGTCTATTCCCTAAACTTATTTATATTGAAAACAACAATCTGAGAATAAAAAAGTTAAGCCCTAAGAACTCTTCAACAACTGTAAGCAAATGAAAAGCATACTTAAGAATTACTGTTAAACATACTTTAAGACAGAAAAGCTGTGGGTTAAAAAAATTAATTGAAAACTAAAATTAAAGTTATCCTCTCTTATGATAATAAAACAGTGATCGTGTTATTGCTATAAAACAATATTGAAGTGTTCCATATGATCTTGTTTAAATAAGTAGTTATCCAGCCTAATTATATATTAGAGTCATCTGGGAAGCTTTTCCAATAAGGCACTGCATAAACCCCGCCCAAGACTAATTAAATAAGTTGGTGGAGCCTATTATCAATATTTTTACAAATCTTTCCAGGTGTTATAATGTGCAGAAAGATATTCCAACCACTGATCTTGTTAAATTAATTAAACAAAAAACCATCAGACCGAGGTGGTTCTCATACCTTAGCTGCCTATATAAGCAAACCCAAACATAAGACTGTAAATGCTTCAAGGTTAAGCAATGGAAGGCAAAGAACAACCGAACATACACAGCATACTTGGCTCTTCCAAATAAGGCAAACACTTAAGCTATAGCAAATCAAATCATTTCCTTGCTTTATTTCCACCTTTTCTCTACGAAAGTCTTTCCCCTAACTCCTATAGGTAGAGTGTTTCTAACCACCTCTGCTTGTGTGCTGCCTGATTCCAATCAATTTTTGCTCAAATAAACTCTTAAATTTTTAATATGCCTCAGTTTATCTTTTAACAATCTAAACTGTTGCTCCCTATAAAACAATGGCTTTCTTATAAACCTTTTGCATCATGGGAACTTTTGAAAATTGGATGTCAACTATTGGTATTTCTGCCCCCTAAAAAATGAACCAAAACACATCTACATCCACCCACAAATCCAAATACATACCCACACAGACACCTAGACACATTCTCATACTCACACACACATGTGATTTTGTATACAGTTTAAAGGCATAGCCATAATTCCTGAAGCCCTTGTTAAGAAATGTACCTCTAAGAACAACACTTAAATGCATTCAAGAGGAAGAGAAGCTGTTGTCTTTTCAATGGATCAAGTAGCAACACCTTGGCAACTGCTTCACTGTTTAAAAATCTCTAGTATTAATGACATTCCTTTGTAGCTTCAACATAAACCCATTTTACCTGCTCAAGTTCTCAAGTCAAATGGAAATCAATGTGTGCGTGTTTTGTGAGACTGAGTAATTTACTTCCCTTTTCCAAATCTCAGTTTACTTGTCTGATAAATGAATAAATTGATACAGCATAGGTTAATAATTCAATACAACATGTCACAATGGCTTTTAAAGAATCAATGAATATTAGCTGCCACTATTAGTGTTGCTTTTTTTAATATATTCTATTAATAATAGTTTCATATGCTTGTAGTCTTAATGAAATTTCTCATTTAGTATTTTCATTTCCAGAAAATAGTCACAAAAAGTCAAAAGAAAGCAAAACAAGCAAGCTATAAATAAATGAAACAATGTTGATTGTAGCCATTGCTATCTCCTTTCACTTTAATTCATGTTTGAGTACAGAAGTTTTGAATACAGAGGAAATATTGGGACATTGCTTGTGTTTCCATTTTTAAAATCTATCTCTGTTAAGTTGAATACACTAAGATGGTTATTTAAGGAAAAAGAAAAGTACAGCATTGTGTTTTTCCCCTTTGCCTCTTAGATCAGACTACTTCTATAAAACAAGTCAATTTTTGTTGTTAATTAAATATCATTTTTCATTCATATTTTTCCATACTAAGTATTAGTATTGTTTCCAGATCATACATTTAATCAACTGTGATCAATTTGAATTTGAATATCAATATTCTGGCTCCTCTTCCATGCAGTTGTTGAAATGATATATGTAAGTGTGTTTTTTCTGTCTGTTTTTGTAGCTTTTTATTGAATTATAAGTAGCATAAAATATTATATTAGTTTCAGGTTTCGATATTTTTTATACATGATGAAACGATCCCTACAATAAGTCTAGTTATCATCTGTCACCATACAAAGTTACAGTGTTATTGCCTATACTTCCTATGCTGTGTGTTACATCCCCATGATTCATTTATTTTATAGCTGGAAGTTTGTGCCTTTTAATCCCAACCTATTTTGTTAGTCCCCCAACAATGGTGCAGCAGTGGTGGAAAACAGTATAGAGGTTCTTCAAAAAACTAAAAATAGAACCACCATACCATCCAGCAATTCCATTTCTGGGTATTTATCTGAAGAAAATTAAAACACTAATTCAAACAAACTTATGGTTACCAAAGGGGAAAGGGGTGGAGGGATAAATTAGGAGTTTGGGATTAACATATACACACTACTATATATAAAATAGATAACCAACAAGGACCTACTGTATAGCACAGGGAACTCCACTCAATATTTTGTAATAACCTGTAGAGGAAAAGAATCTGAAAAAGAATACATATATATATATGAACCACCGTGCTGTACACCTGAAACTAACAGGACATGGTAAATTGACTATACTTCAATTTAAAAAAAAAAGAATCAATAGAAATTTTTAAAAAAGAAAAGTTATAGGTACTCCTATATTTTTTGCAACACTATTTACAATACTCAAGGTATGGAAGTAACCTAAATGTCCATGGATAGATGAGTGGATAGAGAAGATGTAGTATTTTTTTAAAAAATACCTTAACCTAGATTTTTAGTTCTTTCTCTTTCTCTTCTTCAAACCTCCAAAGGCTACATACAATTTTTAAACGAATCTAACACTTCCAAGATGCGAAAAACACCTTGAAACTGAAAGTGACAAAGTGAATCACATTCTTCTCCTAGTTAAGATCTACAGAGGCAGAGACACGCGTGTGATATATATACACAAACACAGCTGGGCTGAAACCTGATTTACCTAAATTCTAACGTGACTTTTAAAATTTCTCTGAGTCGCAAACTTGCATGGCCTTGGTGTTCTGTGAATATCGCAAAGCATTTCTATTACATTCTCTTGCTAAAGAATTTAAACTCACAATACAAATATTTATTTAATTACCAATTGTTTAAGAAATGAAGACGATATTCTTTGAGGAAGCAAAGAATAACAATATAACCCAAAGTTTACATGTCTAGAAAGCAATTACTCTGTGTCAAGCCATCTATTATTTGCATTACTGTTCAGCCATACAACCACTATATGAAGCGGGTATAACTGACCTCACTTTTTACAGGAGAGTGGCCTATATTTTAAAGGGGTTAAGTGCCTTGCTCTAGATCACACAGTGTGCAAATAACAGAGGTGGAATTTATTCTTCTTCTGCCAAGATTTTCTATTCCAGTATATAACTATGACATACTGCCCATTTTAGTTTAAGAGAATCAAAAAGTTAGCATTTTTTTTTTATACTTAACAAGTTAAAACTGAAAACAGCGGTACTTGTGTAAATCATGGTACTGCAAAGACTAGCATAAGAAAGACTTAAAATCACTTTCGTACTGTAAAGTAATTATAAATGTGAGATAGCAATAAAAATACTAAATGAGAAATTCTATTGTACTTAATTCCTATAAATGGCTCTATAACTTCTCATGTCTGTTCTCTGCATTTAGATGAAGCTTGAAACTATCACTTAATTCTATATCCTATACATGAAACTCAAATTGTAATAGAATCTTTAAAAATGTCTGAAATGATTAAGAGAAAAATACTCTACTATAATGAGAGTTCTAGGTAGACTTTAAAAAGAACCATGAGAGATAATCTGGTAAAATAAAAGCTACAGAAGACAATTATGATTAAACTCAAATTATATACAAGGCAAAAATAAACAAATAAGAAGTAAACATTATAAACTCTTATATACTGGCATGTTTTTTGTCCCAGTTGAAGATTATATCTAAATATAAATAATATCTCTGGATAATAAATCAATGGAAATAACCAAATCAAAGCTGATCATTTTGCTCTAAGTCATCTGATTTGAGTATTTCCATAAAGTAAATTAATGATATTCACTAAAATTTAGAGAATATTCTTATTATTTTAAATATGTTCTCATTCAGTTTGTACCTCAGTGATTCTATTAAACCACAAAATTTTCATTTTGTGATATTTAACTAAACAGGACTAAGATGAGTGACTTAGATATCTAAAAATATGGATTTTTAGATCTTGTTTAATTGGCTTGAGATTAGCACTCTTTCCTTGCCTAAAAATTGGCAATCCATTAAATAAATCAAGAATGCATACATTTTAGCAGTTTTGCTTTTATAGTTATTGGATATTTCTTGAATCGTTTTTCCTGCTCTTTTCCCTTTTCTTACAGAATGCTTTCATTGCCAGCTACTGTTGCAGTAGCCTATTAAGATTAGCTTGGCTATGCTATTTGTACAAAATATTAATTTGATGTATTCTTTGCAGACTAGGCATGGGATGTATATATTAAAAGACTATGTTTAAAGGCAGATTCTAGATTATACAAATACATGTATGTGTGTGTATATATATATATATATATATATATATACCCCCTTTGAATACTTACAGAGAAATAATACAGCTCCCAGATGTACTAGTGTATTGATTTTTGTGTATTCAATTAAAAAAAAAAATCATGTGTGACCTAGCTGCAAAAATGCAGCCCACTTTAGTTCAGATTTCTTTCCTGTGTGACTCATGTCCTATGGATTTGGAAGGGAATGACTATGCAGGGATTAAGAGTATTGGAAATGTGTCAGTTGACTATTCTCTGTGGAGACTTAGGGAAAAATAAATGATGATAACAACAGGCTGTAGAGGACATTCTTATTTGTCTTAAACTTTACTGTACAGCCTAGTGGTTAGAGCTCTGGTGTCAGACTTTCTGGCTGTAAATACTGACTGTATCATTTATTAGGTATGTGACCTCAGGAAAGTGAATTACCATCTCTGTGATTCAGTTTCTTCATTGGAAGAATTGAGATAATAATGACACCTACAACATAAATTTGTTGTGAAGGTTTAATTATCTAAAAGAAGAGTTGGCATAGTCCCTGTTCATGTTAATTGCGTAAATATGTGTTCATATTTTAAAAGTTGTTTTTATATATTTCAGAAGAGTGAAGCATAGCCTACTTTTAATCATTCTCATGTGAGAAACTCGTAGTCAGAGTCCTATTTCTAGACTAGGGAAATATCACCTCTTCCACTAACATTTAAATGTGAGCATAGACTTCTCTTTTTCCTCTATTGTTTACTGCTGTATCTTCAAGGCTTAGATTAATGCCTGGACCATACATAGTATGCTGTCAGTAAATGTTTGTTGAGGAATCATTGGTCAACTTTCAGTTTCTTCATGTCAGCGAAAGAAACCCTCCATAATATTTTGTAATAGACAAAATGTTTCCTTTTGACATCCATCATGGATATACTCTAACCCATGCTAGGATTCAATCTAATCTTTTTCTTTAGTCTGCTTCCTCTTGCTCCCGCTCTCTAATGGATACCTTGGGTTTTGGGAAAATTCTAAAAGTCCTTTTGATATCCCACTTGGGGTTTTCCAATATAGGCAATCCCTTTAAAGGAAAATAATCCCTCTCTATTCAGCTCTATCAAGATTCTCATTCCTGGGTAGCATGAAAATAATAATAATGGTTGGTATTTATTAGGTGCTTATTGTATGTGGCACTGGGATAACTTTTGTGTAATCTTGTTTAATCTTCTCAACAACATTCAATGTTGCAGATTGTAGAAACCTTTTACAGATGACAAAATAGAGATTTGGAGAGGATAATTATTCATTATAAAGTCACAAACTATAAAGGGTGAAACAGACTTTTTACCAGTCTGATGTTAACATCAATGCTCTTAAGAACCAAATAAATTCTTCTACCTATGCAGTTAGTGTTCAGTACTAAAGCTATTAGGAGGCCTGATGTTTTCACATACACTAAGGTATTAAAGATTGACAATACCCTATTATTTAAAAGGTTATCCTGGCTGTATATGTTTTCACTTTGAAAAACGTTACCTTGAACAAAAATATATTGAACTGAATGAAAGAAATTCTAATGGTGAATTACATACCTTGTGACAGGTAAATAATTTGGGGCTGGAGAATTTTCCAGAGTTAACAACCTTAATATAAGTTTGTTCTGAGTTTCATTTACAAATTTATCTATATAATTGCCCTTTTAACCCCTTTCAGATAAACAGATATTCTCCTCTAGTTAATTAATTCAATTATTCAATTCATAAAGGATTTTGGAATGTCTACTATGTGCCAGACACTGGTTTAGACTTGAATGTAAATGACTTGAGAAAATTCACAACTTATTGCAGGACAAAGACATTTAGATACATAACTGCAGTACAATAAAATAAAAACTGTAAGAAAGGCACTTAATACAAAAGTGGGGATGAATGGTACACACACCTATTTGGGTAAAGACACTGAGAAAACCAGAACCTTCACTGGAGCAGTTACATTTATGGCAGAGAGAGTACAGAATGGTGAAAAGAAATTTACCAGCTGGAATAGTTTGTGTAGGGAATTCTAGACAGAGCAAACAACACATGCAAAGGCATGTAGGCTTGAAAGAATGCAACTTGTTGGGAGAATTAAGATTAATTGGCTATGAACAAACATTCTCTGATGACTTTAATGAAAATACTCTCTATTGGTTTTTCCTCTTCTAGGTTTGTGCCTTAAATGTTGGGTCTACTCATCAGACTGTCCTTCTACCTCTCCCAATTAGGTTTCTGTGAGTTATCTCATTTATTTCAGAGCTTTAATTAGCAGTTATCTGAATGCTGGTGGTGGTTCTTTAGGGGTTTCCAGCATACTGTTACTTAGATGAGTCAGCCTAATTTAAAGGAGATACTTTGAAGACATAGAATAAAGTCCAGAAATGTAAAAAAAAAAAAAAATTTGAAAGGCAGGAGAAATTCAAGAGTAATTGTCAGTAAGAACTCATGTTTAGCTTAACATTGTTACAAATGGTTAAAT
Organism: Balaenoptera ricei; assembly: GCF_028023285.1. Lineage (NCBI taxonomy): Eukaryota > Metazoa > Chordata > Mammalia > Artiodactyla > Balaenopteridae > Balaenoptera > Balaenoptera ricei. Next base: position 62,119,230 of record NC_082644.1, on the reverse strand, counting down.
ATAGATATAAATAGATAAACCTATATAGATATGTGTATATATAGGGGTTAATACACAAATATGTATTTCTTTGCTCTGTCAAGTAAGAGAGCCTAAAAGAAATAACACCCTGATAACAATGTGCACACCTAGGGCCCATATCTTGGTTTTGAATAATATTTTCTAATAAAAGAAAACAGGGTTCCTTTGAGAAATGGCTGATTTTGGACTACAGAAGGAAATATGTAAGATGAGCCTGGAGAATCTTGCTGTGCCAAAAGTAAGGAAGTGTTAAAAGAAAAAACAAAAACACATTATTGGGGTTTGTCAAAGAGCACATGAGCTAATGGAAAGAGTTTCCAATGCCCTAAGCTGGAACTATTAGAGCAACAAAATAAATTATTATTGGATTACAATGCAAAGTATAAAATAAGTGTCCATGAGCCCAAGCTGATATAAATCATTGAATGAATTAATGAATGAGAGAGAAGAAATAAGTCTTTCAAGAATTTCACATAGTTTATATATATTCTCTGCACTAAAAGAGGGAAAATGTAACTCCCCACTCATGAAGTATGGACTATGCACAGAGATGTCCTTTCACAGGACGTCAGAAATAGGGGGAAAAGAGTAACTTTACAGTGGGGAAAATTTCAAACATTATTTCAAGGGGTGAATAGCCAAGGTCAACATCAACAGTCATAAACCATGTTGATACTATGTATCCTTGACATGATGAAACTGGCACTCTACCTCTGTGATCTTCCTCTGGAAAACCCCAAACCCAAGTCTAATCAGGAGAAAAACATCAAACAAGTTCCAGTAGAGGGGGATCCTACAATACACCTGCCAAGTATTCCTCAGGAACTCTCAACCTCACGAAAAACAGAATAAGTTTGAAAAACTGTGATGGCCAAGAGAAGCCTAAGGAGACATGACAACTAAATGAATATGGTATCCTGGATGGCCTCTTGGAATCGAAAAAGAACATTACGGAGAATTCCCCGGCAGTCTAGTGGTTATGACTCCGTGCTTTCACTGCTGAGGGCCGGGGTTCAGATCCCTGGTTGGGGAGCTAAGATCCCACAAGCTGTGTGGCACGCCACCCACCATGCCCCGCAAAAAAATTATAGGTAAAAATTAAAGAAGTAGAAATTAACTCTTCTTATAATATCTATTTCTTACTGATTCTGTTTGCAAAGTGACCGTATATAATTTGTTGTCAAATGATATTGGATGAATGTGTTTTAAGGAGATGTTGACCAAGAGTTTCTGAGAAGTTGTGCGCTGCAGTAAACTGGGAACCAGTAAACTGTGGTTTTTGTCCTCTCACTCACTGTGGGACTTTGGACAAGTCATTCTCACCTGTTTGGATCTCAATTCCTTGTGTCAGCTTAAACCTTAGCTTTGCTTACCATTGCATTCATGCATATAGGAGTTCCACTGAAGGGTTTGAGGGCCATAAAACATTTATACAAGGAGCTGTGGAGTCTCCTGGAAAGTATCTCATTACTGTAAAAAACAGACTCCAGGCACACAAGCCTTAAAAACTACGTCTCATGGTCTAATGGGGAAGAAGGGACAGACCAGTGTTAATTATCACATTATTTCTAGCCCAATCTTTAATCAACATGTGCCTAAATCTGAGGAGAGGGAATTGGCAGAAAGTACAGATTTCACTAATTTCTGAAAGTCAAAGCACTGCCTAGAAACTCATGGATTAGCATAGTCATGAAAGTGAGATTCTTTCCCCAGATAGGAAGAGACATTGTGTTTCTTTTTGCATAAAGAGCTCAGAGACCTCAGCTTTCTTTGCAGGCTCCAACAGTACTGGGGTATTGACACATCAAAATAGTTTCCATACAATGAGACAAAGTGCGGCACTGACCCAGTGTGACTTCAGTAGTTACCAGAGATGGCTTTGCAGGGACAGTACAGACATGGAGGTTTTGGTGTTCTGAATCCCACTGTGTATGCCTAAACAGTTAGGTTTGGAAAAGGGTGGGGCCTTTCCATGTACCTGAGACAAATAGGAAATGAATAAAATGGATTCTGATGTCCTACAATTGTAAAGGAAGCTAGACTCAGGGAAATAACATTGGCTATTATCATGCTTGAACAATGAAAGTAGAGAAACAGAAAATAGGAGATTTCCAAGTAATTAATCATTAAAATTGATATTTCATGAAATTTGAAGTGGAACTCCAATATCAGATAAATTGGAGTTACTCTCAAAGAAGAGTAATATGCTCTCAGATCTTAAGGTCTCAATTATTGACCTGAGAAGATCCAAGATTATTTCTCAATGGAACATAAGGGCACTCCAGAACCCAGATTGAAAAATTCCCAACTGAATGATGGCTAAGGTTCTGCCTACCTTTAAATATTTATTGGCTCTAAGCCAGGGAGGAAGTTTAATATAGGAACATTGATTCTGACTCTAGAGATTGTGAGGAGATAAGAAAAAAACAATACTTAGGAGTAGCTGAAATTATAGCTTGGCTACTTGGCGAAGGTCACACTTCTTTTCCATCTTCAAACTAATAAAGAAATAGGAATATTCTGAACTTTGGGCTCCCTGCCAAGTCTCTCCATTCCAAGTTTCCCAAGTTAACTATTTATACATCAGCCAGTACAACAAAACAAAACAAAACAAAACAAAAAATGTTGCCTGTCTGAAATCCTTGACTACATGACCAAGATTAAAAAGAATTCTAAGAGAAAGGAAAATCTGGCTGTTTCTACTGCAAGCAGCCTACTTCATTAATTTCATTCCTAAAAGGGCCAGGGGAAAAAAAGCATTGACTTTGTTCAGTCTAGGAGTGAGAAGTTAAGAAAAGAAAATGTTGGGAGAGAATGAGTATTTTGCAACTAAATTGCAGGCAGTCCAGGGAAAGAAGAGATAAGATATCAGTCTCCCAGGGCACTTCAAATACAAGGCCCAATGAAAGAAAAAACATATACAGAAATAAGAGATAAGACCTGGGTTTTTTTAAAAAGGTAACTGACTGTGAACTACTTGTCAATCAATGGGTGCCACAGGCCAATTAGACGGAAAAGAAGAGTCCACCAGGCTAGGAAAAAATTTATTGTATTAAGTTGGTGGCCTTTGCAATATAAACAGAGTTTAAAAAGTTACTAGGTTTGTCATTTACATCAGTCAAGAAGATGCTAAAATCAAATGATTATCTCTTAGTATTCAGTAAAACAATTTAATGGGATTCAAGTTCCCAGTGTCCATTCAAGTGTGTGACATTTCCCATACATGGCCATACAAGAAGAGAAGTTTTGGGAAGCAAATTAATAGGTTAGTCTTTAAAACAACTACATCTGGCATCATTCTAGTTTGAAATTACTAAGTAACAAAACACATACTTCCACAGTTCAATCGCTGACAGGATATCATAGGGAGAGGTGGTCCGAATAGTTTCAATCATATGAATACTAGGATAGAGGACCATTTGTGGAGGTTTCCTTAAGAAATACATTCTCTGGCCTCACTTTTGATATTTACATATTTTGCAAGCTAGAGAAGTATTGAAGAGTAAATATTTCAGCATATCACCTGAGCAATTCTTACAGGTAATACAACACATCCTGCTTATGTAAAATTTACCTTTTCAAGAAGTTTAAAGAAGCAGGGTCTCTGGCTTTTATGAATCAACTCTTCCAAATTCATACTCATGTTCACTTAGAGAGCACCCTTGCAAATCCTTGCAAAGTATAGTGGGTTTATTTTTTATTTGCAGAGTTCAACTGTGTTCTAAGTTCAAAAGTTTGCAAAAAGCCTTTAGAAAACAATGAGAAAACTTAATCTGAAGAATAAGTATGTCATTGAAAATCCAAATTAAGATATTCAGATATTGGTTTCAGTTAGAGGGAAATAAAAAGGTATTTTTCATTTGTACCTCTAAATGCTTCAGTTTAGTAAGATATTTTCCTTAAAGGCAATTAGCTAACCAAGATAATTACTTCACCTGACATGTATAAGAATTTATTGATTTGTCTAGTCCATAATTTTGAATTGTGCTCCATTTAAAAAATGAGCCATTGTTCAGGTCCTCTACAGAGTCAATGAATGCAAATTTTCTTCAGTGCTCTGGCACCTTTCACTTTACAGTATTTATTTACCTACAGGATTTTCTAAGGATCAGGCAGCTTCTACTGTTTACTTAAATAAAGAATAGAAAGAAATTCAACATCAGAAAATCAGTATCTAAATACATTTAACTAAGTGATCTCATATTATACATATGTCACTGAAAAGTAAAATTTTCATCATGCCCAGTGAAAATTCCTTTTAGTATCTTCTTACAATTCTTGAAATATGATCACATTCTTATTTTTATTTTGAACATTTTCCCCTTAAAAATAACTGTCATTAGATTAAAAACTTAAATTCAAGACCTTAACCATAAAACTCCTAGAAGAAATCATAGGGAAAAGCTCTTTGACATTGTAATGGCAGTAATTTTTTGGACATGACACCAAAAGTACAAGCAACAAAAGCAAAAATAATCAAGTGCAAACACATCAAATTAATAAGCTTCTACACAGCAAAGGAAACCATTAACAAAATGAATAGGTAAACTATTGAATGGGAGAAAAGATTTTGCAAATCACATATCTGATAAGAAGTTAGTATCCAAAATATATAAGGAACTCATTCAACTCAGTAGGAAAAAAAAATCCAATTTTAATATAGGCATAAGACCCAATTAGATATTTTTCTAAAGAAGATAGACAAATGGCCAACAGGTACATAAAAAGGTGTTCGACATCACTAATCATCAGGGAAATGCAAATTAAAATCATGAGATATCACCTCACACCCGTTAGTATGGTTACTATCAAAATGACAAGAAATAACAAGACTTGGCGAGGATGTAGAGAAAAGGGAAGCCTTATGCACTGTGGATGGGATATAAATTAGTACAGCTACTATATTAGGTGAATAGATATTTGTGTTCTTTCTAAAATACAGAATTTTTAATACAATGAATAAATATATTTGAAGAATACTGATCACAAAGTTAATTTATGTAAACCATTCTCTTTTCCAACTTAAAATATAAAAATTGGGAATTGTTTTTGTGTGCCTGTTAGAAATGGTTCAGTTACAGAAAATCTGACTGATGATGAGTTAAATATAGAGACTCATTTTTCTCTCAGTAATCTGGTTCTGCGGGGCAGTTTTCCCATGATTCAATCTGGACAAGACCCTGGATTGGCATCTGTGTAACTCTCTTGGCTTTACCTCAGAGTAACAGAGGGCTTTTAAACTCCATTCAAGAAAAAAAAACCAAACAAACAAGGAAAAGGCATGGATATAGGCAGATCTATTTTTCTTATACTAAATGAGAATCTTTCCCAGAAGCCCTGCCCTTCCAGTGGATATGCCCCACCACCCCATAGGCAAAAACTATACCATGCAGTCAACCCTAAGTCCAGGGGAGCCTTACCATTATAATATTTAATTTCTTTAGCCTCTATAGTGGAGGCTGTCATGGGGAAAGGGCAATATAGGTAGATATTATTTGCTGAACTCATAGTGCTTTGTGGTACTGTGCTTCTTAAACTGTGGTTCATGGAACACTTGATTTGGAAACAACTGATGTAGCAGAAACAGAGATCTGTACTTTTTTCCTAACTGTGCTCTTTTCCTTCCAGGCATCTATTTAAATGGCATATCCCAGTTGGACTGAATTTAGGTTAAGGGAATGTGGGTGTAAGTGATGTATACTATTTCATGGCATGGCCTTAAAATCCTCCATGCTCTTGTTTTCCCTTTCATGTTGACTTTGGAGACCAGAGGATGAAGACTGTACGATTACAAGATAAAAGAAACCTGGATTCTCAATTAGCTACTTGGAGTAGAACTATCCAAGAAATCTACTATACCAGGAGCATCCACACTAGATTTTATCTCATTGTGATATAAACTTTCATTTCGATAAACTTCTCACATAGTTTCAGTGCTTCTGTAATGTTCTTTTCCACATAGCAAATGTTTTTTACTTTTTTTCCTTTTTGTCTCAACCTTAATATTACTTACTCTCTGAAATTCCCTACTACTAGGTTGGGTGGTCCTCAGTGCTTCCATATTAGCTATATAATTTGTCACCCATTGTTCTAAGAATGTATTTGATCTTTATGTTTCTCCTAAAATCCTATGAGGACAGGCTTTATTCATCTTTTTGTCATCTTGTTTTAGTAGAGGGCCTGGTTTAATACATAAAAATAAATGTGTTTACTGAATGAATCTGACATCCTGAAACCATATTTATGAACACCCTGGTTAAGGTATTGAAATATATCCAATGCTTGAGAGGAGAGGGAGGAGAATTAGAATAAAGTAAAATCCTGGGAGAGCAGTGGATTAAGAATGAATAGACAACTGCAAAGAAAGGAGAAGATTGTTTTGTCAGCTTTAGGGAGACTGTATCCATGAAGGAGTAGAATGTGAGGTATGAAAAGACTGTAGTGAGAACAAAAACATGGAGAATTAAATGCAAACCCTCAAGGAAAGAAGATTAATGAGTAACAGTTTTTTCTATGAATGTTCTTTTGGAGATTGCAGATGAAGAAACCAACATTAAAAGCTTTTGATGGTGAATTTGGGGGGAGGGGTGGCTGACAAAATCACTGCAGTTTCTCTTCAAACATAACTCTGATTTTTGGAAATTTCTGGAAAACTCTTTGTTCTGGAAGGTTACCACTCAGCAAACTAACGTCTTTAGATGTCTAGTGCTTCCTTTTTAGTCAAGATCTGCCAAAGTCGATTTAGCCTTGGGAAGAGAGTCTAAAACCAACCAAGTCTCAGATTCCTTTTCAGTGATTGAGAATATGGGTTTTTTAACTTGAGTTCATTTTGACTTAGGTCTAAGTTTCTATCCAAACCTGTGCTATAAACTCTGTCCATAACAGTTTAACAGCACTAAATCCCAAGGATCCAACCTAAAATAAAAATTTCATTCAATAATTACATGGTAACTTTTCCGTGCTGGAAAATTGCCAAAATTTCTGAAAATGGGATAGTACAAAGAACAAGATGCAGCTCTTTCTTAAAGATTAAGAATTTTTTAGAGTATGAAGTAATGAGCCTTATAGATGTAAAATGACTTTACTGGTGTTTTATTTATTTTATTTGACTAATTAGTTATATGGAAACCAGTAAGATATTACAACTGGTTTAAAAGAGATTTCAAAATGCTACACATTTAGAGTCAGAAAAAGAATACCAAATAAATGTATTAGTGGATAGAAAACCTGGTTAATATTTGCAGGGTGATAATCAATTGCATTCTACTGGACACAATTTTTGTATTATATCAGTATTCTACAAGTTATTTTCTATTTCTAGCTGTAAAATAGCCTAGTTAATGACAAAAAGAGGCATGGAAAAGCCCAGAAGGTGAATCTGGTCAGGACATTTACTTTCAAAGTCTCTCACAATTTTTCCTTACATCTACAAGGAACTCATAGCTTACAGTCTAATCTGTAGTGCAGAGTAATTAGTCAGACATAGAAACATGAAGAAGGGATCTTCATCTGTATATGCGAGCAGGGGAAAGACTTTTAGGGGAGATGATACCTAACCTAAAATACATGTAAAATATTTGCAACTAAATTGTATTATTATTGTCCATTTTACTGACAAGAAAGCTGAGATACATAGGAGATAAGTAACCTGCCCTCAGTTACCAAGTGGACAAGTTTATTAAAAGAAGGAGAATTTTAAAGCATAGATTTCTCTTCTATACTTGCTGTAATGAATGCCCAACTCTATCTGCAATGGAATTTAGTTTTGGCAAATGATAACACTGATCTTTTATCTTAGTATTCCAGGGTAGAGATGAATGGTCTAGGTGATTAGACTCAACAGAACTGAACCTTTGGAAGTGTATGATCTTTTCACTTCACTTGGTGTTTCATGAAAGCCAGGTAGCACTCAATGGCAAGTACCTTCCAATAAGGTAGGTCCATGCATTCATACATATGTTTACTCTGTTTTCTGTACTTTAATTTCCCCTGAGCAAATATCAGCCAAGTGATCAATCCTCATGTCTCGTGCAGAGAATTAGAGGGTCAGTTCATACTGAAGTTCTCTCTTGCCCTTTTTACTTAATTCCGAGAAAACCATCCCTTCTCTACCCATCCATCCCATTTGAGCCAACCATTTACTTTCATTGTTAGGTTAGGCATCATCTCCCCTAAAATTTGAATTAATATTAGACAAAATATGTTGTATTTCTTTATCTCTGAATATTTATAGTCACCTGCAGGAAAAAAACGTATTTTATATGAACTCTCAGTTTTAACATGTTAATAGTATTCAACACAATTTGTGCAAAAGCTGGGAGACATTTTTTGTAGTATATGTGTTATACCACATATAACAAAAGACTTAATATTGAAAAGAATATATTGCTTCTGGAAGGTTTTTTCCACATCTTCTAGATCACTGTAAATATATTTCTTATTCAATTTTCTGGTATTCCCTTCCTTGTAATAATGCTGAGTTAGATAAAATACTTCAAGAATACAAATTATTCATTCATAAAGGAAAAAAAATCCATTGAAAAAACAGCAGAATTGGTGTCAGTTTCTGAGAAACAATCAAAACTGGATGTTCTTTTTTATGTGCAACATTTCTTCCTTTAACTTCTGTTGTTGCATGGCTACACCAAATTAATAAAATAACACTGACTTCAATAGTATCTTGACCTTCTCTACAATGAAGTGATGGGCTTGCCAAAGCTGAGTGAATTTTTTAAACACTTGCCCTAGTAAAAATGGCTAATTCACATCAATTCTGACTGCTTTTTCACAAGTGGTAAAAGTTAAAGGACATATTTGAGTCTCTAAATTGAAATAGCATTTGTCTAGCAGATCCTGATACAGACTTACCACCTTGCAGCTATAATGTTTTTAAAGACAAAGAAAAGGCTGTAAAACAAGCAAATGGTTCTGAAAACAAATATGTAGCAGGGACTTTTTATTAGAGTATAAGACAAAATCCATGGAATATTAGTGCAATGCAACTAAACTGAGGAGGGAAAAACCCTGATGGTCTAATAACACGTTATTGCATAAAATAGAAAAATCCCATTTCTGAGAAAGGTAACAGGAATCCCTTATGTCTTCCGTCAATTTCTACCTCATAGGTCAGAGCATGGGATTGTAAACTTTCCAGTGTAAGGCAGCAGCTCTTTGAGTTTGCAGAGTTTGGATAATGATTTGAGAAAATGTTTGTGAAGTGCCTTTCATATCAGCCTGGTCCATTTTAGAGACTCAATAAATAGTGCATATGTGACTATGATTTCTCCCAAATCAGCTGAAATATCCTGTGTATGCTTACTTTCTCTACGTGAAGCCCAGAGCTTAGCATCCTTCATTGGTTCCAAAAGTATTTTCTCATGAGCGATGTTTTGGAAGCATTAAGTCATTTATTGAAGATTTGTGGGTAATGACAAGTGATCAGTTTATGCACCACTTAATCCTTCCTTCAACACTAATGGGAAGCCATCAGTGGTAATACCCATCAAATCATTAAAACTCCCTTCTTGGAAACTAAGTTAGGGAAACGATAATTCATTCACATAATTAATATATAAAGAATATATATGAGAGCCTTCAAAACAGCAAATATTGGATAGTCTAAATAATGGAATACTATGTCAATATTTAAAATCATGTTTTCAAAGGAAATTTAATAAAAAGTGGATTGCTTCCCATAACATAATGTCGAAAGACCAAAGCATAAGAAATTGTGCAGCTATGGACTAAGATTATAAATTTTAAAAAATTGGAAGTATTTTTTCCCCTTATATTCTAAATTTTTACAAGTTAGCAGGCATTTCTCTCAATATGAGAAAAATTAGTAAATATTATAGACATGGACTTTAGGGTATGGATAAACAATCAATATACAGTGCTAACAAATTTCTTTAGCTTACTTTGCTCTAGAAAAGAAAATATTGTTCAAATTTACAATATGGTCATGTAAACTACAGATCTGTATTTAAAGATTGCAGACACTAACATTACTGTTAATATTTGTAAAATATTTTATAATTTATTGTATGTAAAATATACTAAAAGACCCTAAATAGCCAAAAAAAAAAAATCTTGAGAAAGAAGAACAGAGCTGGAGGAATCATACTCCCTGACTTCAGACTATACTACAAAGGTACTGTAATTAAAACAGCATGGCACTGGCGCGCGCGCGCACATGCGCACACACACACACACACACACACACACACAAAGACACATAGACAATGGAACAGAATAGAGAGCACAGAAATAAACCCACACATTTATGGTCAATTCATCTATGATGAAGGAGGCAAGACTATACAATGGAGAAAAGACAGTCTCTTTCAATAAGTGGTGCTGGAAAAACTGGACAGCTACATGTAAAAGAATAAAATTAGAACATTCTCTAATACCATGTACAAAAATAAACTCAAAATGGATTAAAGACCTAAATGTAAGACTGGAAACCTTAAAACTCCTAGAAGAAAACATAGGCAGAACACTCTTTGACATAAATAGCAGCAATGTTTTTTTGGATCCGTCTCCTAAAGCAAAGGAAATAACAGCCAAAATAAACAAATGGGACCTAATTAAACTTAAAAGCTTTTGCACAGCAAAGGAAACCATCAACAAAATGAAAAGACAACCTACTGAAATGGAGAAGATATTTGCAAATGATATGACCAATAAGGGTATAACCAACATATATAAACAGCTCATAAAACTCAACATTAAAACAAACAACCCAATTAAAAAATGGGCAGAAGAACTGAATAGACATTTTTCTAAAGAGGAAATGCACGTGGACAATAGGCACATGAAAAGATGCTCAATATCTCTAATCATCAGGGAAATGCAAATCAAAACCACAATGACTATCACCTCATACCTGTCAGAATAGCTATCATCAAAAAGAAGACAAAAATGTTGGCAAGGATGTGGAGAAGAGGGAACCCTCATACACTGTTGGTGGGAATGTAAATTGGTGCAGCTGCTGTGGAAATCAGTATGGAGGTTTCTCAAAAAACTAAAAATAGAACTACCATATGACCCAGCAATTCCATCCCTGGGTATATATCAAAAAACAAAACAAAACAAAACAAAAACAAAAGCACTTATTTGAAAAGATACATGCACCCCAATGTTCACAGCAGCATTATTTACAATTGTCAAGGTATGGAAGCAACCTAAGTGTCCATCAACAGATGAATGGATAAAGAAGATGTGGTATACATACACAATGGAATACTACTCAGCCAAAAAAATTAAAAAAAAGAATGAAATTTTGCCATTTGCAGCTACATGAATGGACTCGGAGGGCATTTTGCTAAGTAAAATAAGTCAAACACAGAAAGACAAATACTGTATGGTATCATTTATATGTGAAATCTAAAAAATACAACAAACTATTGAATAAAACAAACAAATAAAAAAAGGAGACTCACAGATATAGAGAACAAGGGAGTGATTACCAGTGGGGAGAGGAAATTGGGGGCAATGTAGGATAGGGAGAAAAAAGGGTTATTATGGGATTATATGAAAGCATGTGTGTGAAACTTTTCAAAATTGTAAAGCACTACAGAATTTAAAAAATCTTTCATTCAATAAAAAATAAAATATACAGGTACATAATACACACATATACACACAGTTTGTTTTGTTTTAGACATTTAAATAATTATATAAATCGTATATATGAAATACATTTTTTTTCCATTCCCTATGTGTTTCAGCTTAATGCCTGTTAAATCAGACACAATTCTTAAAATTGACTTCTTCAAAAATGTTCTGGCCATACTAATTTAATCATTACTTCTCAATTTTGTGATCCAGTAGATGTTAGAGATGGTATTATAAATTCCATAAGACTTGTAATACAAATTTGCTTCTTTGGGGTTTAAATTTGTATGCATCTATATTAATGAGTTGTATCTGAAATTCTAAAACTGTTAATGGGTTACCTTCTTTACAGTTTCTCATTAGGAAATAGAGAATCCAAATTAATTTGGTCCTAGTTTTCTTTGTTCTCCATGAAATTAAATCCATGATTTGAAAATATTGAGATTTTTATTTTTTTAAATCAAGGTAAGAGATAAGAAAGAGATAATCTCTCTCTCTTCCTGGTTCAATATTCTACAAAGATGGCCCTCTCATAATGATGAAATTTTATTTAGTCTTAGAGAAAATTCTAGCTGTCAACCATGCTTTTTTGAAGTGTTCTTCAGAGTAGTTAATAAGATCTACAGTAATCTGGGAAATAACTATGAAAACATAAGTCCTATTAGCATATAGGAGTAGTATGCACAGTAATCAGCCAAATAATTCACGATTTCCCTGTTCTTAGATTGAGGAAAAGTGACATGACAATAAAATAAAAATGCCTACCCTGTAATAATTGTGAAAAGAGAAATGTGGCAGATCAAGGTAGAACTCTTACTGAGATTTCATTGTAGCATATTTAGCAGATTGACTTTAAATTATTATCAGAAACATGAGAAAACAAATTAAGAAACTTCAGCTAAAAGTCTGTCCTATAAAAACCGTATTTTTATTTATTCTGTACTTTTAATTCTTTATAGACATCACTATAAGCTTTTATGTATGGTCATTGAGAAGTGACAGTTCTGGGATCATTAACAGATTTAAAGGAATTTGAAAAGGTTTGCAAACGATATGGTTGAGCCAGATTTCTTTAGGGCTCAAGAGCTAGTTCTAAAGTCTGCTCATGTCTGGTTAAACACCAACCTCACAATGTCATCTCATGCTTATGATTTTCTTGACCTTACATTCAACATCAGCCAGTTTTAGATGTAAGACTCTTGAGGTTGAAGGTTATATTTTGGTAGAAGGTGCTATAAATTAGAAATCTGGAGGCCCAGGCTTGATCTGGTCTACCACTAACTGGCTAAATTTATAAATGTATTTATTTTGGTACCTTCTATTGGTGAAGTAATTATGGAGGAATAAACCAGATGATCTCTAATTTCTCTTAACATCCATATTTTCTAAGAAGCTTAGATGCTTCCTAAACATGTGAAGACTCCCATGGTCTATCCATTTTTGAGGGCTAACTAATTTACTTCTTTGGAAAATTCTGAGTCAGAAGGAGATTCCACAGAGAGGATGTCATTTAGAACATGTCCCTAAGGTAAAACTTTGGAATTCTAGACATTTTCAGAACTATTATAGTTTTCAGAAGTGTGTGACAGAGAGATCACATGTGTATTTTAGACCATAAGCACATGTTTTGATTATGGATTATAGGCTGATTTCTTCTCTTGATTTCTGTAGTACACTGGTGGTCCCATAGTAGGTGCTCAATATACATTCATGAATTGAACTTCCCCATTTCTCTGTTAACCCAGGATCTAGCAATTAGATTTTATGTAAGGGAAACTTGGAGGGAATGAGTTACTTAATTGTTAAACTACTGCTTATCAGGAACTCAGTAGGTGTTCAGTAGCTCTGTTGTAATGATGGATGATGTCTATTTTTATGCAAGACTTGGCTTTGTGTGGCTATTTGTCATTGCTTTTGATAATACCTCTTTTGCATAACATCTCAGGGCTTAGAGACCTGGTTCTTATTTTTTAAGTTTAATTTTTTAAGTTTATCCCCTTTAGTTGTATGGTGTTGTTCTAGGAAATTTATAGCCCTTTTGAGCTTCCACAATATGGTCATCCTAATATAAATATTGTTTACAACCAGGATAAACATGTTAAAAAGCAATATAAAAACAAATATCAATCATTTTCTCAAAAAGGACATAACCTTTCTTTCAAATTTACCATGTAGCAATTAATTTTAGACTTTGCTTTCCTAGTCGAAAAAGGCAGTAGTAGGTAGAGGTTACAGACAGGTTACAGCCCTAATTAATGACCTGTAGGTAGTAAATGAAATATGGATATTTAGAGCTCTTAAATAAAAATATATCAAGGCACTTCAAAAAATGTAATGACTTAAATACTGTCAGTAACACAGTGATTTGGTATATTAATGAAATAGTCATTTATTCGAATACGCTTTTTAGACACAGAGTATTTGTAGTAAGTGCTAAAATTGTTAGTAGCTTTGGGTTCAAAAACACGATCAACTATTTATCTTTTTGATTCTCCAAAACTCTTTTCTCCTTAAATTTAACAAGCTATATAGCTTGCTAGAAACATTGAATATCAAGCAAACAATAAGTAATATCAGCTAAAGATCTAAATATGTACATTTACTCTGTAGTTGAATCTCACACAGGATATTGACCTTATTTATTTACTTGTTTGTTTATTTCTTATAGGCATTAGTTTATATGTCTATGAGTGATAGAAACCTAATGTAGATCAACAGGATATTGTTAACTAGAAAGTTAATAGATTGATTTCACACTGAAACTTTGATTCTTAACCTGTATTTAAGTATAATAATGGGTCTGCTCTCACTAGGACCCCTTACTATATCAAAACCTTCTTGCTGAGTCAAGCGAAATGACATATATCTTATGTTTTCCCAGGGCTAATTGTTTTAAAATACCTTTTTATATGCTCTAAGTCCTTGAAACAGATTGAATATTTTAGTTAAGTAAATCAATTATTGTGGGGACAGCAGGGCCAAAACAACCTGTTAATTTGTTGATTTTTGATGAAGATAAAGCTGTGAAGGGATATTAACTAGGACACATACATACGCATTTATGAGTAAACTAACTCACTAGAGACAATATCCATTTCAGTATATGACCATCACTATGATTCTCCAATATCATTAGATTTCATTAAGTAATTATGAATGCATTATACTACCTCAACTTAAAATAAATTTAAAAGGACCTGGTAGGGAAGGGACCTTTAAGATGGCAGAGGAGTAAGATGTGGAGATCACCTTCCTCCCCACAAATACATCAAAAATACATCTACAAAAAAAAAAAAAAAAATACATCTACATGTGGAACAACTCATGCAGAACACCTACTGAACGCTGGCAGAAGACCTCAGAATTCCCAAAAGGCAAGAAACTCCCCACGTACTTGGGCAGGGCAAAAGAAAAAAAAAAAAAAAACAGAGACAAAAGAATAGGGACAGCACCTGCACCTCTGGGAGGGAGCTGTGAAGGAGGAAAAGTTTCCACAGACTAGGAAGCCCCTTCCTAGGGGCTTCCTGGTAGAAACAGGGGGGCCGGAAGGGGGGGGAAGCTTCAGAGCCACGGAGGAGAGCACAGCAAAAGGGGTGAAGATGGCAAAGCAAAGAGATTCCCACACAGAGGATCGGTGCCAACCAGCACTCACCAGCCTGAGAGGCTTGTCTACTCACCTGCTGGAGCAGGTCGGATCTGGGAGCTGAGGCTCGGGCTTTGGAGGTCAGATCCCAGAGAGAGGACTGGGGTTGGCTGCATGAACACAGCCTGAAGGGGGCTAGTGCACCACAGCTAGCTGGGAGGGAGTCTGGGAAAAAAACACATGGAGGCTAAACAATATGCTACTAAATAACCAAGAGATCACTGAGGAAATCAAAGAAGAAATAAAAAAATACCTAGAAACAAATGACAATGAAAACACGACAACCCAAAACCTATGGGATGCAGCAAAAGCAGTTCTAAAAGGGAAGTTTATAGCAATACAATCCTACCTCAAGAAACAAGAAACATCTCAAATAAACTACCTAACCTTACACGTAAAGCAATTAGAGAAAGAAGAACAAAAAAATCCCAATGTTAGCAGAAGGAAAGAAATCATAAAGATCAGATCCAAAATAAATGAGAAAGAAATGAAGGAAATGATATCAAAGATCAATAAAACTAAAAGCTGGTTCTTTGAGAAGATAAACAAAATTGATAAACCATTAGCTAGATTCATCAAGAAAAAAACGGAGAAGACCCAAATCAATAGAATTAGAAATGAAAAAGGAGAAGTAACAACTGACACTGCAGAAATACAAAGGATCATGAGAGATTACTAAAAGCAACTCTATGCCAATAAAATGGACAACCAGGAAGAAACGGACAAATTCTTAGAAAAGCACAACCTTCCAAGACTGAAGCAGGAATAAATAGAAAATATAAACAGACAAATCACAAGCACTGAAATTGAAACTGTGATTAAAAATCTTCCAACAAACAAAAGCCGAGGACCAGATGGCTTCACAGGCGAATTCCATCAAATATTTAGAGAAGAGCTAACACCTATCCTTCTCAAAATCTTCCAAAATATAGCAGAGGGAGGATCACTCCCAAACTCATTCTACGAGGCCACCATCACCCTGATACCAAAACCAGATAAAGATGCCACAGAAAAAGAAAACTACAAGCCAATATTACTGATGAAAATAGATGCAAAAATCCTCAATGAAATTCTAGCAAACAGAATCCAACAGCACATTAAATATTTCATACACCATGATCAAGTGGGGTTTATCTCAGGAATGCAAAGATTCTTCAAAATATGCAAATCAATCAATGTGATACACCATATTAACAAATTGAAGAAGAAAAACCATATGATCATCTCAATAGATGCACAAAAAGCTTTCGATAAAATTCAACACCCATTTATGATAAAAACTCTCCACAAAGTAGTCATAGAGGGAACTTACCTCAACATAATAAAGGCCATATATGACAAACCCACAGCCAGCATCATTTTCAGTGGTGAAAAACTGAAACCATTTCCTCAGATCAGGAACAAGACAAGGTTGTCCACTCTCACCACTATGATTCAACATAGTTTTGGAAGTTTTAGTCACAGCAATCAGAGAAGAAAAAGAAATAAAAGGAATCCAAATCTTAAAAGAAGAAGTAAAACTGTCACTGTTTGCAGATGACATGATACTATACATAGAGAATCCTAAAGATGTTACCAGAAAACTACTAGAGCTAATCAATGAATTTGGTAAAGTAGCAGGATACAAAATTAATGCACAGAAATCTCTTGCATTCCTATACACTAATGATGAAAAATCTGAAAGAGAAATTAAGGAAACACTCCCATTTACCACTGCAACAAAAAGAATAAAATACCTAGGAATAAACCTACCTAAGGAGACAAAAGACCTGTATGCAGAAAACTATAAGACTCTGATGAAAGAAGTTAAAGATGATACAAACAGATGGAGAGATATACCATGTTCTTGGATTGGAAAAATCAACATTGTGAAAATGACTAGGGTTTGACTTAGGGTTCACCTAAGTGATACCATATGCAAACACATATAATGGAATCTAAAAAAAAAAAATGGTTCTGAAGAACCTAGTGGCAGGACAAGGATATAGACGCAGATGTAGAGAATGGACTTGAGGACACGGGGATGGGGAAGGGTAAGCTAGGACGAAGTGAGAGAGTGAAATGGACATATATACACTACCAGATGTAAAATAGATAGCTAGTGGGAAGCAGCCGCATGGCACAGGGAGTTCAGCTCTGTGCTTTGTGTCCACCTAGAGGGGTGGAATAGGGAGGGTGGGAGGGAAACACAAGAGGGAGGAGATATATGTATATGTATAGCTGATTCACTTTGTTATACAGCAGAAACTAACACACCATTGTAAAGCAATTATACTCCAAAAGAGATGTTAAAAAAATAAATAAAAGGACCTGCTAAATGAGCATTTCATAACCTATTTACAAACTACATTTACACTCATTTATTTCTTGATTTCCAGACTTGAAAATAGATTATACAGTTAAAGGTTTAAAAATTAATGCAGAATATTTCTTGTTCTCATATTGTGTAGTCTAAACCTCTCAAAGAACAACTGAAGTAAGCATAAATAACAGCTAATTACTACAACCAAGACTTCCAAAAGAAATAAGCTGCTGAGAATCCAAACACTAACGAAGTAAACTTAACAGGGGACAGAGAATGTAAGATCTAAGGACGTGCATTCTTCCCTTTGCACTATATTTCTCAGCCCTCCTTGGGTATGTTACTGTAAAAGACTAGAATCTCAGTCATTTGGCAAAAAAGACATATTTGGACAACTAAATATAATTTGTTTTATATTACTGTTGTTTACATTAGTGACCTAATGTAATGATACTAAGCTCTGACAATGCAATTCACAAAATCATAAAATCTCAAATTTACTAGTCAGTTCCACAACTGGTAGTCTCTATATGGAGTTATCATTGCAACTTATTTTACTTGTGCATCTACTATGTTATAGACATAATCAGCATTTAAGGATTTTCAGGTGGTACAGTAAAAAATTAAACATATCTGAGGATATGACAGCAACTTAGATCAAAATATCTGCCTCTTAGCATTTAGTTCAAGACAGTGTACCTCTTGGGTGGCAATTCAAATGAGGCAATTCAAATGTGATGCCTGATGATAGTGAAATATTTACATATATTCTGTTTTGCTATTGGTATACTTATCAAAGAATGCAGTTTAGAAAAAAAAAAAAAATTAACCAGACTACTTGCAAAAAATAGTCTTAAAATATGCCTTAAAAAGATCTTTTAGGATTTAACTGAAAATAATAGTTGCTATACATAACATATTGCATTGATATATATTCAGACTCACTGTATTTGAAAGATTTTCCATTTGTTCCTTTCTGTTTTTCACAATTTCTCTGCTTTACATTTTGATTCTAATCCACATGCGGGGCAAACGCCAGCATCAACTTAGGTTGAAATTAATGATAATCATAGAGTCTTAATTAAGGGAAAGCCTCTAGTGTTCGCAGGCTATTCTAAAAACTATATTTTGTAGGAGAAGGAACTAGAGTAAAAATGACATTTCATATTAGAGACTTATAATCTGTTCACAGTATAGAACAGGCAGCCATGCAAGTGACTGGGGTATAAAAGGAAAAATATTACTGCAGATGCATTAATTTAAGATGGAATTAGACTGTTATAAATTGGAAAGGAAAAATAAAGTATGAAATAGAAATCTTTCTGTTGCTGCACTGAAATAGCGATTACAGGACAATTTCAGATAAGAGGATTTCCTGTTTTATTCAACTTTATGTCATTTTATATACTTTGTGTTTCTTCTTTTCCTTCTTTTATTCTTCTGTATTTACTCAGGCAAGGTCAACAGTCTATCTGGAGTGTTCTGCAGCCACCCATTTATTTTAAAGAACCAACCTTCTGTAGTGTTAAAATACCCCCATGCCATTTGTGAGATATTTTCTTGTCTTTCTTCTTCCTGTCTGTTGTTGTGATGCATCAAGATAACAGATGGTTTATTTCTTCCAACTCTTCCACGAGTCAGCAGGTGGTGATCAGTCAATAGATATAGTTTTATTTTTGACTTTCAAAATATATGTGTAACCTTTTCATTATTAATAGGATGATTCAACTATGAAAAGTATTTCCTGACCTAGGTTCAAAGAATTTACTGTATTTTGTGGGGTAAAATATAATATGATATTTTGTTATTGCTAGTATTTGACTGTTGGGTAATGAAATATTGGAGAAAACAAGAATTTCCTATTAGAATTCAGCATCTTGAAGTAGTTTAATGAAAGTAAGAACTAGATAATAAATTGATCTGTGGATGAGGGGAAAGGTGAAGAAAATTAAAATTTTGTAAAGAGTAAAGTACTTCACATATGAAACATAAAATATAAAAATTGAAATTTCATTAAAGAAAAACACATTCCACAAATAATACTCAATAGGTAACACCATGTGGCCATTAGGTCTTATTTACTAGCATTGGGTAAGGTATTTGTTTTGTAAAGAGAGATCATCCCAGAAATTTTCTTTCAACCTCTCCCTTGATTGTACATATTTTGAGGTCAGCAATGTAGCTTATAGTCCTTTATGTCCTTTACAGTGAATAGCACTATGTAATTGCTGAGAATATATAAATTGATTGGCAAGATGGTATATTCTAAGGTACGCTGCATAACACATATGCCACATTTCAAGGACATGCAGCTTTTTCTCTCCAATAAAGTATATTTCCTCTGGAGCTGTTCAGGATCCATGAAGCTATGAAGTTTAAATGACTTCAGGATATACGGTATGAAGTATAATCCTAAACCCTGACCTTGCCTACAACATAATTTTAGAGCAGCCAAAGGAGGACAATTCTCAGAGTAACATGTGTTTTCAAGATGTAATTTCTGGAAATTTACTAAGTAAATCAAAGAATGAAGAATTTGTTAATAACCAGCTTATCCTCATTCATAATCAGTTATCCCAACTACCGAGTGTCTTTTCAAAAACACAGCTCTTACCATCTCATTTCTCTATTTAAACCCTCTGATGACAAACCATTTCCTTCAAGATGAAGTCCAAATTCACAACAATAAGTGTAGGTGCATCTGAGGGTTCTGTCCTCTGCAGTTTTTTCAACTAATCTTTGTTTATTTTTCCTGCATAGTTACATCTGTTTCTATGATTTGGTTAACACCCAATCCATATCTCCTATCGACACTTCAATTTTGAGAACCAAACTCTACAAATCTGACAACTGGCAATACAATCACCTAACATTTAATCTCCCATGTCTATAACTAACCTCATGATCTTACTTGTAAACCCTGCTTTTC
This sequence comes from Balaenoptera ricei, assembly GCF_028023285.1. Classification (NCBI taxonomy): domain Eukaryota; kingdom Metazoa; phylum Chordata; class Mammalia; order Artiodactyla; family Balaenopteridae; genus Balaenoptera; species Balaenoptera ricei. The sequence goes on along the minus strand of NC_082644.1, from coordinate 62,098,716 downwards.
CTAATTTAACGTATTCCACCATCATTTTAGTATTATTGAGGCCATGATAAGCAGAAACATCTCAGTGCCTTTAAAAAATACAAAAATTCGTTTCATAATCTCACAAATCTGTGTGGCCTGGATAGGGATTTTGCTTTGCATAGTTTTTACTCAAGGACCCAGGCTGTTGGAGCAGACACTGTTACATTACCAGCAAAGGGAAAGAGAGCATGGGAAATCACACTCGTGTTTCTAAAGCTTCCTCTTAGAAGTAGACATGTCACTTCCTGAATTTCATTAGATAAGGTAAGTCACATGGCCACACTCTCTTACAAATGGCAGTTGCCATGTTCTTGGAGAAAGCCATAAATATTGTGATACAAAAGCACTAAAGATGATCATATCTACCCTTCTCACTAAGCTACAAAGTAGCTAATCTTTGCACTTCTTCACTAGCAACTATTGTCCATATCCTATCTATTACCAGATCTTATTAACTCCAGTCACTAAATATCTTCTCATATCTGTTTCTTTTTCTCCAACCCAACTACTACCTTATTGCTACTCAGATCTGATCATCTTTCTGCTAGACTATTGCATCAGCTTTATTACTCTCTGACTACAAATTCCCCATGCCCTAATCCATTCCTCATACTGTAACTAGAGGATGTACTAAAAGATGGATTTAATTTTATCTATCTTTTCTTAAAATTCTTCAATACTATGGATTCAATTCAATTTAGTTTTAGTTTAAGCTTCCTAGCTTGGAATACAGGGTGCTTCATTGTCAGACCCTGGTCTACTTTTCTGTCATCATCTCACACCTCTTTTCTCTGACACATTTTTATGGTCCTGACATAATGTACTACTTGTTATTCTCCCCAAGAAAATCATCCTTTTTCATATTCTTAAACGTTGTATGTACTCCCTCTTTTCCAAAATGTTCTTGTTCTCAAACCTCTATTTACCTTTCAAGATTAATTTCAAACGTAAGCCCATTATCATGGTTTTCTTGGCTCTTCCTTTCAAATGGCAGAATTAATTTTCTCAGCTTCTGCTTTCAGATACTAGAGCACTTAGTGCACAGCTCTATTAATCTATATCTCAAGTTGTATTCAACCGTATGTGCTTGTGAGTTCCTTCAGGGCTAAGACTGCATCTACTTCATAGTCTATGGCACGGCTAGGGGATTCAATAAACATGTATGAAATTTAAATAAGTATTTAAATTTCTTCTACTCTTTTTGAGCCATTTTACCAAGTATTACTTTAAAATGTTTAGGTAATTTACCACATGAATTAAAAATGGGGGGAGGGTGGCTCTTAGAAAGCCAATTTTTTAAACAATTTTATTTAAACCATAGTCCAAATTACTCATTAGAAACTGGATTTAAGTAACATTGTATCAAAAATACTACTCTGTAGGCAAAATTTATGAACTGCATATTTAAACTGCTCATTTATAAAACCAATAGGCCTATTAATGTTGTTTACAGTGCAAATTTTAATGTTTAACCTGTTAATTTGAATTTGACTTACAGGACTTTAGAGAATATCAGGACCATCTGGCTTTTCAGTTGGTGGTCCACTGCTACCTAAAATAATAGACCCACCTTTTTATTTTCCTAAGGATTGTTTATACCACAAAGAAATTACTACAATCGATGCTATTTTACGTATTTTACAGCAAGAAGTAGATATCAGAATGTGTAGTAGAAATAAAGTTTCCTGGTAAAGTTGATGCACATTTGTTGAAATATTTCAGTAACTATACCATATATACTTAAAAGAGTGGATGGATGTGTGCTTGGTTTTAAATCATCAACATTATGAATAATTAAGGCATCACATACTTACTGATTGCCTGAGATATTCCTGGAAAGGATTTTGCTCGGAATAAAGTAACAAAAAGACATACTGCTTGTCCACAGGATGATTTTAGTCTAGTAAGAGAGACAAGAATGCATATAAATGGTTTCACTGAGTATAAAAAGGGCAAATATAGAAACAATAGCTACTATTACAGGTTCTCCAGTAAGTGCAATAACTCTTTCAACAGCCAGCTTTTCTTTTCCCGATCTTAAATCATTGTGCTTAATTGTAAGCATATTAACATTTAAGCATCTATACTTATTAGCAGTTTTTTCTTACAGATATAATTATACTAAATTGCAATATTACTTTATGTCGTTATAGCAATTATAAATTTAATCTAAGATCTAATGTGAAACACTTGAACATGAGTGCTGAAAGGACTTCTAGTAGGGCTTCAACTAGATTTTTTTCCTTTCATTGTGTCATTGGAATGCTACTGAAAAAGGGAATAAACACTAATTTGATAATTTTCCTTTGGAATTACATAGATATATTTTAGTTTTCTCTTTGTTGAAGGGTCGGCATTCTTCATAATACTTAGGGGGAAATCATAGCTGAGGGTGTAAATCAATTAATTGAAAATAAATTCGATATATAAACATATTTTGAAGTCATAGTGATTACTATATCTATGGCTTTAAACTGGATAAGGGATATTTTATAGTGTCATTATGTTAATTGTCATTCTAAATAACGGTAATACACGAAACATAATTGTAGTCCATTTTTTATTATAATTACAACAGTTAATATACTTAAATTTAAAATAAGAAAATTTTATTTTTCCAGGGAAAAATATAATGTATTTTATAGGTACCACTTATTATGTAGAGTTATATCTAAGCATTTCCAATAAAAGTTAATTTCACTTGAAAGTAAACAATGTAAATGAGTTTCTAGGTATATTTCTTTATAACTTTGAAAAAAATATCTTCATTCTTACATTTGAATGAGAACTATGAATATATGAGTTATTTTAACAGATATGTTTTTTGGATACAAATGTGAATTTAAGTATCAGATAATAAAGAAGACATATTAATTTAGAAAATTTGTCCTCTGCTAAAAAATTACATTGGGTTTAAGTCAATTAAGCCAGCTAACTGGCTTAAACCTCACATGAGGTAAGTGGAGCTTCTGTCCCCATGGGAGTTAGATTTCTATAATTTTGTTTATTCATTCCCTGAGATATGGTATTTAAAACATTTTGAGAAACAACTTCAAAGTTTCTATGCCAGAATAGCTATTATATGTTTTATTAATTAGTAGTCTATTGTTAATCAGAAGAATTGCTTCACACAATGAATAATTTTATGAGGTCTGAACGTATAAAGATGATGAAACTTAGTAGTTACAGATTCAGACTTACTTTTTATTTTTTATTTTTATTCTTTTAGCATAAACCTTTTATTTATAGAGAACCATAGTTACCACAATGTTTAGGAATAATGGTTACATAATGGCACTATTTAAAATATTGATGAAAAAATACTTTCTTACTATTAAAGTTTCTCTTGCTTGTTCTAATAAACCAGTTGCAAAGTTTCTAACTTTATTCTATTTATGGTAATTTAAGGCCTTATAAAGATGTCTAAGATCACTCTATTAATTTTCCTTTCTGTGATGAATGATGTCGTTTCCATGAGAATATATATGAATTACAAGCACTGTACTTATTTTATGATCTATGATTAATTAACTCATATCATTCTGATATTAAGAGAGAAGAGAAACTTCTCAGAATACAAAAAAATAAGAGAAAGTAGGAAACTAAATGAATTTAGTAAAGATTTGCCTCCAAAGGACTTATATTTTCTCAGAGAAACACAACTGACCTTTGCAATTTTGAAAGTAATTTCACATTCATTATATTATTTGATCTTTACTAAATTTCAGTAGAGTAGATATTGCCATCATTATATTAAGTTTGCAAATGAGAAAATCGAGCCTTAGAAGGGTTAAGTATCTTTTTGAACATACGGATTTAAATATTCATTCTTGCAACAGATCTTTATTGGAAAACCATCATATGCTGGGCCTGCTCTGAGCACTAAGGGTGTAGACATAAACAAAAAGTCTGTGTCCTAATGGAGTTTGCATTTTAAAAGGAAAGACAAACAGAAACCAAATGCATAAACAAACAGGTTGCATTAAGTATTGGTAAAGAAGGCGAAGGAAAAAGAATCTGGGAAGGAGAACAGAGTATGATATGAGGGACAGTATTATTTTAGATAGGATGATTAGAAAAAGCCTCCTGAGAAAGTGGCATTGAGCAAAGGCATGTATTAAGTAATGCAATAAGCTATGTGAACATATGAGAGAAGAGTAATCCAGCAAAAGAAAAAATTAGAGCAAAAGGTCTTGAATTTGGAGCATGTTTAGCTTGTCATAGGTGAATCATGAAGGTCTTATATGCTAATATGGGAATGTGTCTAGATTTTATTCTGAGAGACATGAGAAGCCATTAGAGAAATTTTAGCAGTGAAATGTTTATCATGTTTATATTTTTAAAAGTTCACTCTGGTTGATTAGAAGGAGACCAAAATCTAAATGGCATGTGTACTGACCAATCAGAATGGTCAACATCTATAAATACTTGGTAGTTTCATACTGATGAACAAACAGATGAATATCAAACTGTCACAGAGAGAGGGAATAATAAATACATCATTCTAAATGTTGACTGAGAATTAATAAGAATTGGTAGACATTTGACTGAAAACTAATGCTTCTAATCTGGCATTCTTTTCATTATCCAAGACTCCCTCATATTACTAAACAAAATGTTCTACTCACTGCACAAGAGAGTTTTCAAACTTATTTTCTACATATACTAATATTAGAGTTAGTAAGACAATTCAAACTTTGATCTGAAAATGTATTTCCTTCAAAAAGGTTGTGATTTTTTCCATACTAGAATTTATAGAAAAAAATACAATTTAAAAAAATATATACCTGATGGCAGTCAGAGAGGCTTTTCTCAGCTTAAAAGCAAAGAGAGAATTTAACCTTTACATTTTTTCTTAACACCACATTGCAAATATATGATAGAAGTCTTAAAATCGTCCCTATGCTTTTAATCTTTTACTCTTTCAATCAACTTTTAGCAATATAACTCAATGAAATAATCAGAAATGAAGCATAAAAAATAAACAGTAATTATAACCCCACTCTATGTAAAGTAGTAAGAGTATAAACTAAAGAAGAAAAAACAGGTAATAGAATAAAACAAGTTATGTTATGATCAGAGGATGAATTACTATATAGTCATTAATACCCGCGCTTTCACTGACTATTTAACATTAGTGTGATATGTTTAGAATTTGTTTAAAGTTTAAATGGTGTCACAATATAGTAGACAAGATAAAATGCAAAGCAGTTTTTAAGGTGTGCTCCCAAACGTTGATTGCAATTATAAAACTATCAAAAATAGCAATTAGCTATCAATAGGAATACAGTCAAATGCTAATTTTTTGTAAATGTCTTCTATCTTATATCTTTTCCATATTGAATATGTATTGATTTTATCAGAATATGAGAAAATAAAATTGGAAATAAATCTACTTGGTATGTATTATATAGGTATCTGTTATATATGTCCTATATATCAGTTCCCATTATATTGACCCTTCGACCACCTCTACTTTGTTCCTAATATTTACTTAATGTTTACAGACAAAAAGATTAAGAAAACAAATAAAAATTCTACACAGATAGGTTCATTTCACTGCTCAAATGTTTCGTATACAATACCTTCTTCCAAACTGCTGTTCCTATCTTTGTTTCCTAGGTTCCTTTGCATCCTCCTGGACTAGAGATTAACTAATAGAAAATAAGAGCATGGGCAAAATAGCAAATTCATGTTTTTGCCTTCTATTACAAGTCAGGTTTGACAGTAGTTAAGCAGATTATAGGATAAGGAAGCTAAATATTATATTTTTAAAACCAGTGACACTAATTCTGAAAGGAAAGTTCCAGCAGCTTACAAGGAAAAGAAACACCAAGTGTTGAAAGAGTTTATATCTTGGCTTTAATTATTTAGAAGCATTTGTTTAGTAAACGTCACTAATTTTAATTTTAGATTTAAAGCATGCCTAATTTTACACATGGTTTCACACAACTGCTTTTCCTTAAATTAAGCTCTCTATTATTTGACTAGAATAGAAGAAAAATTTTGATTTATATCTCTTGAAATGCATTAATGTCTTTATCAGTTTAGAATTTAGAGCCCTAGGCTTTATGTAAATTATTTCTACAAAATACATTTTAAATGTTATCCTTCCCTAATGATTAATCATAAAATGTTCTTTTCCTTTTAAAGTCATGTATTTAAAATTTTCCATTCAACTTTGGAAATAATATGTATTAACTTAAAACAACAGCATATCTGATAAGTGTACATAACAAATATAAATGCAGAATAAAATATAAATAGATTTCATGCTTTTCTTTAAATCTAAAATTCATGGGCACATGCAAATTATGTTACTGTGTAGTTCTAAAATAATTTGATAAATGAATGCACTTTTGCTCTTAACAAGGAAGTATGAATCTTCCAAGATTTATTTCTGATAATTTCATTTTTCACATTTCTGATGCCATAAAACACAGGTCATCATAAAATACTCAAATACCATAGCATAAAATGTCTTTATAATTAAATCATTCTAGACAGAATTAATAATCAATGGATCAGTTATAGGGTCAACATAGCCTGTAAGGTATTTTGAAAAAAATATTTATTAAAAGCAAGTTAGCTCAATATGAAATATTACTTTTAAGTATGTGCTTTTTACCTCATTATTCTATTAAATATTTAATAAAATATAAATAATTTGATAGTCTCTAAATTTTACATTTCTAAAGCTACAAATATTTAGACATGTCCCTATCTTGACAGCTTATATGATGGAATTCCAAGACAAGAAATTCTGTATATATAAATGTGATTTTGGCAGGAAATAATGTAAAGAAAGCCTAATATGAATATATCTTGACCTTAACTATTTCACATAAATAAATTTGTCACTTTTGGTTAACATTTTTCAAGTGAAACTACAAGGAAATATAATTGTACATTTATTAACACTGTGAAAAGATTTTTATTATAGAAATATAGAGGAAGGCTGAAGAATAGAGGGACAATTAGATGACAAAACAGTGTAGCAGAAAGTATTCTGTGGAGAGCAAGGGAAAAATAGAATTGAGAAAGACAGAAATCCCAGAAAAACAGATTAACTTCTCTCTACCTCCCCTCTGACTTGAGGAATCAGGAAATCTTTGTTTAACTATGAACCATTGGTTTGCAAGAAGCCTGCTAGGTGTCTGTGGCCATGATAAGGCCCAGAGGGTCTCTGAAGGCATGAAAGTCTCAAAGAGTACCTTGCAACAACTTCATGGAATCAACATGATATAATTACTGCTCTTGTCTGCCTTGCATATATATCCCTGTCCACAACCCAACTCCCAGTAATGGAATCCTTCTTGATTATGAGGGGGCATGGGACAAGGTTCAAGTCAATCATGGTCATCAATGATGTGTAGTTGAGCCAAGTAGGGCCAATCCAGTCCTTTCCCAGGAGCTTTACTACTATAAGGAATTGATAGGAAAACTTCTTTTCCTTTGGCTAGCTGTACAGGAATGACTTGAGAGCTGCCTGGATGATAATCTATCCAGTAAGAGAAAGAGAGGCCAATTGTGGAGAAACAGAAAAATAAGATTTAAAGAGAAAGAGAGGAACAATGATGAAACACAAGTCCTAGATTCCAGACCCTCAAGTTCCCAACTTCTTCATGCCCATTTTTTTTTTCACATCTGATGTATCAATAAGAAGATATGCAAGATATGAGCTATTAATTGTGCCAAGACTTAACTATTCATAGTCTTGAAGTGGAAACCACAATTACAAGGAAGTTTGAAAACGACTGAGTATTTTGGTATTATAAAGCACAGAAGGTAAAAATAAGCTGATATTTAACAAATGAGAAGGGACACATAAAAATGGTCAAGTATCATCTTTCTTGATTTGTCCCTGATGTCTCATAGTATATTTATTATCTGAGTATTTAAATTTAACATTACCAAGTAAGTGCAAATAAACTGATAGCTTAATATTCTACTTATGTTCTACATGGTTACTTTTATAGTACTGGCCATTCTTTACAAAAACATATTGTGCACTTGTAATGGCTCTGCTTAGAAAATTTCCTTTTAACCCCAATGTAAAAAGAGCTTTTGTTTATAGCTGTATGCAAAGTCTAAAAATATTCTTCTACATTTTGATTTGCAAATACAGGAGACAAGGAATACAAATTATTGCTAAGAACCACTGGGAAGGATTCAGCAAAGAGACTGTCAACAGCTACTATGGGAGAATAGAGTGTATAAGGAAACCAATGACTGCACATCTACCTAATTGTTACAATATCTAGGTTAGCAATCCCTAGTGATTCCATCCTTGTGATAAAGACAATTAGAGAGATCCATACCTAAGTTGTACATAATGCAATGAAGACATTTAAATCCTGAAAAAATGATTTTAAACGCTAAAAAGTTTGAGTATTTTGCAAAATCTGCAATTTTATTACTGCATTGTCTGATTTACCCCATGAAAGTAGATATAATATCCTTTCCCAATAATAAACTATTAAAATTAGCTAAAGGGTAATAAATAAAATTGCCACATTAAGGAAGGTATCATTGCAGAAACAAATCCCCAGCATATTGTCTATTATTTTCCCTTTTAACACTGATCTACAGTTCTTCAGGCTACAGTGCTTGGAGCCATTTACCCTCTACAGTTGTTCTAATTATATCTATCAAATATGATGCATGTTTAATTGGATTTCAATAGGACTGCAGCTCCTTGTTTAGCAGTAAGTTTAACAGGAGAGTAATTTATTGCTGATAAGGTATGGGGTCTTCAGTTCCTCCTACTAAATAAGAATTGGAGGGGCTTCCCTGGTGGTGCAGTGGTTGAGAATCTGCCTGCCAATGCAGGGGACACGGGTTCGAGCCCTGCTCTGGGAAGATCCCACATGCCGCGGAGCAACTAGGCCCGTGAGCCACAACTACTGAGCCTGCGCGTCTGGAGCCTGTGCTCTGCAACAAGAAAAAGGCCGTGATAGTGAGAGGCCCGTGCACCGCGATGAAGAGTGGCCCCCATTTGCTGCAACTAGAGAAAGCTCTCGCACAGAAACGAAGACCCAACACAGCCAAAAATAAATAAATAAATAAAAAGAATTGGAAATGCATCTGAGAACCAATGTCTTGGGTGAAGTTCCTGTTCTGAAAGCAAATCAATGTGGGTGATTATTTTGCCCATGTTATAAGTGGGTTGAGAACAGATATTAAAATGTTTAATAGCCATATGACCCAGCAATCCCACTACTGTGCATATACCCTGAGAAAACCATAATTCAAAAAGAGTCATGTACCAAAATGTTCATTGCAGCTCTATTTACAATAGCCAGGACATGGAAGCAACCTAAATATCCATCATCGGATGAATGGATAAAGAAGATGTGGCACATATATACAATGGAATATTACTCAGCCATAAAAAGAAACGAAATGGAGTTATTTGTAGTGAGGTAGATGGAGTTAGAGTCTGTCATACAGAGTGAAGTAAGTCAGAAAGAAAAACAAATACAGTATGCTAACACATATATATGGAATATAAGGGAAAAAAAAAAAAGGTCATGAAGAACCTAGTGGCAAGACGAGAATAAAGACACAGACCTACTAGAGAATGGACTTGAGGATATGGGGAGGGGGAAGGGTAAGATGCGACAAAATGAGAGAGTGGCACGGACATATATACACTACCAAATGTAAAATAGCTAGCTAGTGGGAAGCAGCCGCATAGCACAGGGAGATCAGCTCTGTGCTTTGTGACCACCTAGAGGGGTGGGATAGGGAGGGTGGGAGGGAGGGAGATGCAAGAGGGAAGAGATATGGGAACATATGTATATGTATAACTGATTCACTTTGTTATAAAGCAGAAACTAACACACCATTGTAAAGCAATTATACTCCAATAAAGATGTTAAAAAAAAATTACTGCCTAAAATTTTCTTCAAGTTAATTAGATACTGGGTGCAAATTTTCATGATAATATTGTAACAACAGGTACATTTCCTGCTTGAGGGAAGTATAAACCAGTAACAAATTAATTCTGTGAAAACATGAACAAGCTAGCTGACCAAAAGTTGTAGTATTCATCAAAAAGCCAAAACACTGACATGTAAAGAAGGTGCAGAATTTTTAAATAGTAATTTTAAGGCAATTGAATCCATTACCATGTTAAGTTCTGATATTATTTTTGTAAGAATATATTAGAAGCTTTTTAACTATATCGATGCAGCATGGTGATTTAAGTGGCTGAAACTTAATCACAACCCCATTTTTTGGCTATACCAAAAGCTCACATACTTATCTATCTCAAGTGAGTTGGTTTCCATTTTTATAGTAATGACATAACAATGGGTAGGTGTTAATTGTTACATTGTCAGAACAGCCCATGAATGTCTGAGTAGTAATTTGAGGCATCTTTGGAAAAGCAGACACTAAAGGAGACAAGGGCAAGTAGGACTTCAGCAATAGTGTGCCTTTATCATTAATACATATAATGCCTTTTTTTTTTTTAATTGGAGTAAAACTGCTTTACAATGTTGTGTTAGTTTCTGCTGTACAATGAAGTGAATCAGCTATATGTATACATATAACCCCTCCCTCTTGGACCACTCCCCCCCATGTCACCCATCTAGGTCATCACAGAGCACCGAGCTGAGCTCCCTGTGCTGTACAGCAGGTTCCCACTAGCTATCTATTTTACATGATACTGTATATGTGCCAAACCTAATCTCACAATTCATCCCACCCTCCTCTTCCCCACCTGTGTCCACACGTCTGTTGTCTACATCTGCATCTCTATTCCTGCCCTACAAATAGGTTCATCTGTACCATTTTTCTAGATTCCACATATATGCGTTAATATATGGTATATGTTTTTCTCTTTCTGACTTACTTCACTCTGTATGACAGACTCTAGGTCCATACACATCTCTACAAATGACCCAATTTCATTTTTTTTTATGGCTGAGTAATACCATTGTATATATGTACCATATCTTCTTTATCCATTCATCTATCATTGGACATTTTGGTTGTTTCCATGTCCTGGCTATTGTAAATAGTGCTGCAATGAACACTGGGGTACATGTGTCTTTTTGAATTATGGTTTTCTCAAGGTATATGCCCAATAGTGGGATTGCTGGGTCATATGATAGCTCTATTTTTAGTTTTTTTTAAGGAGACTTGTTTAACACAAATTAAATAAGTATCATTATTTTCAGCTTTTTGAATTTCACAATAATGGAAGATGACTAAAGTTAAGGCATTTTAGAAGAGTTGATGAAATAAACTTTGACAATTGCAGTTGAATGACAAATCATTACATGTGTTTGTTACTAACATCCTGTTTCTCATACTATTTATTCCATGAAATATATAAAGCTACTTTGAAAATACCTCATTAATACTTATCAACCTTCTGTGCTTAATTGTATGAAGGAGGGAAACAACAGCAAATTCAGTTATGAAAACAAGATTCATTATGTGATGTGCAGGTGCAGGTAAACTAAGAATAACGGGACATTATTTTTAAAAACTCCATTAGGATATTCAAGACTATATTTTCTAGAACTCTAGATCATAAAGTATCAGGATTGGTACACCTCTGTTCAATTAGATTTTGATTAAAAGCATGAGAATATCTTCTGTATGTATGAATGTTGCCTACATCATTGCACCTTGAATTCTGCCATGATTTTGAAGTCAGCAAAGCATAAGTACCTGACATTCATTTTATCTCATGGCTTCTATATGTAGGGCATGGCATGAACTAATTTCTGTAACCTCCTGTAGCAAGAGTGTAAATCAAGGAGCTACATGGTAGGATGCAAGGGGAATGAATGACCTCTGCCCTTAATTAGGCCAGATACTTTTTGCAGAGAAAGAATATATGCATAAAATATAACTCTGCAAGAGAGCTTATGAAAATGTCAGTTGAATTTAGATCTACTTTTAAGCACTGCGGGAAAGAGATTTCTAGCCAATTTCCACATAAAATACTGAAAATTTTTCACTATATTACCATTCACCTTTAGGTGTTTATGAATGTCCCTCACTCCCAAGATTTGCAGTGAAACCTATCTTTTCCCAGCTGGTTCACCAAAATATCCAGAGCTCACATCTTCTACAGAAGTGTGCATGACAGGGTAAACATAAGCATGACATTTTAAGTCATGTTCCCTGGGTTTCTGTCTCTGGCTTTGCCAATTACAAGTTGTGTGATTCTGAATACATTACTCATTATCTATTCTGAGACTTGCTATCCGTACCTGTAAGACATGGATTATAATGTTGAATGCTGTTGTATTAAAAGAAGTAAAGCTTTCACTTAGCACACTGCTTGGCTCATAGTAAGTGCCCAGGTGCTGGTTGGTCGTTGTTGGTGACTGTCATATAGTCCTCTATCTACAAGCTTTTGTTTAAGTTGAATCTGGGAAAGGTATACACCTAACACCTGCATTGTAAATATGGACTTTCTTGGACGGAACTACTGTTGTCTAATTGCTGATTGCACTTTGAAGCTGGCATGGCTTGATGAGAGAAAGTAATGACAAGCATGCACTCTTGATATTCAATGCTTTTTTTCTTGGCAATTATGGTAAACATAAAGTTGAAAGGATATGAGTAAGATGCATTTATCTAGGATTATGGCTGATATTAATTTGGTCTTCTATGAAATGTGTTCTACTGCCTAATAATATCATTTAGTGTGAGTATTTTTGTTAATTATTAGTAAGAAAAAAAGAGGTATGAGCCTTTTATTTTTCTAATTAGCATATTAAATTTGTATGAAAACCAGTAAGATTTAACAGAACTTCAAAGTCATGCAATTAATCTTGTGCATTTAGTTTGGCAATGATTTCATGGCTATGATACCAAAAGCACAGGCAACAAAAGCAAAAATAGACAAGTGAGACTACATCAAATTAAAAAGTTTCTGCACAGAAAAGGAAACAATAAACAGAATGAAAAGAAAACTTACAGAATGGGAGAAAATATTTGCAGACCATATATCTGATATGGGGTTAATATTAAAAATACGTAAAGAACTCCTACAACTCAGTAGGAAAAACAAAAACAAAACAAAACAAATAACCCAATTCAAAATGGGCTTAAAATGTCCAAAGAAGACATACAAATGGTGAACAGGTATATGAAAAGGTGCTCAACATCACTAATTGTTAGGAAAAAGCAAATCAAAAGCACAGTGAGGTATCACATATTAGGATAGCTATTATCAAAAACAAAAGATAAGTGTTTGCTAGGATGTAGGGAAATTCGAACCCTTGTACACCGTTTTGGGGAATGTAAGTTGGCGCATCTGTTATGGAAAACAATATGAAGGTTCCTAAGATATTAAAAATAAAGCTACCATATGATCCAGCAATTTTACTTCTAGGTATATATCCAAAAGAATTGAAGTCAGTATCTTGAAGAGATACTGCACTTCTGTGTTCATTACATATTTATTCATAATGGCCAAGATACGGAAAAGACCTAAATGTCCATCAAAAGGTAAATGGATAAAGAAAATATGGTATATACATACAGTGGAATGTTATTCAGCCGTTAGAAAGAAGGAAATCCTGCAATATGCAACAACATGGATAAAACTTGAAGACATTATGCTAATTGAAATAAGCCAGTCACAGAAGGACAAATATTGAATGATTCCACTTATATGAGGTATCTAAAATATTCAAACTCATAGAAGCAGAGAACAGAATGGTGGTTGCCTGGAGTTGAGGGAGGGGTAAATAGGGAGTTGTTCAACGGGTGTAAATTTTTAGTTATGCACAATGAATAAGCTCTATAGATCTGCTGTACAACAGAGTGCTTATACTTAACAATACTGTATTGTACACTTAATAAATTTGTTAAGAATCTAGATCTCACATTAGTGCTCCTAACACACACATGTAACAAAGGGGGGTAAGAAAACTTTTGGAGGTGACGGTTATATATATATTGCTTTGATTGTGGTTGTGGTTTCATGGGTATATGCATATGTCCAAACTATCAAATTGTATACATTAAATATGTGCAGTTTTTGTATATTAATCACATATCAATAAAGCTATTAATTAAAAAATAAAATAAAATAAATTTATAATTGGGTATTTGAGTTTAGGGGTTGTGAGGATGTGTGCTGATGTCCTGAGTTCAAATTTTATTTCCACCATTTATGAACCACATAGTCTTGGGTAAGGCGGTTAGCCTGATTGCACCTCAGTCTACCCACATTTAAAATGAGAATATTGATAGTACAGCCTCAGAGCATTATTCTGTGGTTAGAAGAGATTGTATTTGTGAAGCACTTCGCATAGTGCCTGACACATTCTAAGCCCTCAATAAGTTTCTGTAATACTATTATCCACAACACAAATTAGAATTTCCTGGGGTTTTAAAATTATTATTATTAATCCAATGCTTGAGACCTACCTTAGACCAACCGAATCAAGAATTTCGGGAGAGGAGACTCAGGCAAGTATATGTTTTTAAAATTCTCCCCAGGCTATTCTAATAGTATTCAGGACAAGATGAAAACTACTAGATTAGAGAAACACTTAGAAGGAAGAATAGACAAGACTTGGTTGACTGGCTGTGGTAGGTTAGAAAGAGGTAGGAGTTAAGAAGGAGTACCCATATATTTTGTTTTTATCACAGGATGGATTATGGTAACAATTACTGAGAAAGGGAGTGCAGAGAGAGAGCAAGTTTTTGGTGAGAGGGTGGATTCTGCTTGAACATGCCGAATTTGATGGTCCTATTATACATCCAAATGCAGAGTTAGTTGGAGGCAGTTGGGTTTGAGATCTGGGACTCAGAAGAAAAATGTGGTATGAGGGTATCAAGCTAGAAAGCATTGTCTATAGATAGACGGCACCTGATATTATGGGAGTGGATATAGTCTACAGAAAAAGCTGACAGTGAGAAGACTATCTGGGATTAAACCCCAAGGAATTTCGACATTGAATATTTAGATAAAGTAGAAGGAACCTAGAAAGAAAACTGAGAATAAACATTGTGGTATACTCAAAGCCAAGGGAATAGATTTCAGCTAGGGGATTGTGGTCAAATATGTTTGCTTTTGCTAAGACATATAGTAATACAAGAACTGAATGTGTTTACATTTTCACCTGAAAAAATCCAAGTGCCTTGCAATTCAAATTCTGACTACCTCTTGTCTACACTGAAACAACACAAAGAGTGTCCAGAGGAAAATAAAAAGCAATAAAGAATAATAAAACATAGTCCTACCAAAATTTCCTTGGATATTTGATTTCTCATATTCTCACATTTTCTCTTCAAATTTGTAGCTCTTCACCCCTTGGTCCTTCAATATTCATTCCCCACTTGTTATTCTTAACTGATGGACTGATTCATTTTTACTAAGAAAATAGAAGCAAACAGACTATTTCATCCTCCCAATTCTTTCTCTATAGCCTATCTGCATCAATGCTTACAATCTTTTCTTTTATTCCTGTTACCGTGGAGCAATGTCCTTACTCCTATCTTATGTCAGACCCTCCAGTTTTAAACTGAATTTTAATTTATTCCATCAAAGTCTGCTATTGCTATGAACCTCCCTCAATCCTGCATCACCGTTTTTCCCTTTTTCTTAAATTCTTTAATCTGTTCCCTTAATGAGTTTTTGTATACCAACATGCAAACAAATCTCCTATCTAAAATTCATTATCCTCTTTAGACCCCAAAATGCCTTTATCTACCTAGTCATTCCTTTTTCCTCTTTTGTGTAAACTTTTTTAAAAAAAAAAATACTTTTTTAAGAGTATTTTTAAGTTCACAGCAAAATTGAGGGGAAGGTACAGAGGTTTCCCATATACCTCTCCTCACCCCATACCCCCCACATGTAGAACCTCTCCCATTACCAACATCCCCTACCAGAGTGGTACATTTGTTACAAGTGATGAACCTATATTGACACATAATAATCACCCCAAATCCAAAGTTTACATTAGGGTTCACTCTTGGTGTTGTACATTGTACATGCTTGGACAAACATAGAATGACGTGTATCCATCATTATAGTATCACACACAGTATTTTCACTGTTCTAAAAATCCTCTATAGTCTGCTTATTCATTCCTTCCCTCATCCCCCAATCCCTGGCAACCATTGATCTCTTTACCATCTCCATAGTTCCTTTTCCAGCATGTCATATAGTGGAAACTACATAATGTGTAGCTTCTTTAGATTGGCTTCTTTCACTTAGTAATATGTATTTAAGTTTCCGTTATATCTTTTCATGGCTTCATAGCTCATTTCTTTGTGTCTGAAGGTATTCTCTCTTTTTAATGCTGTAGTTTATTTATTTACGTCTTTTATCTAGCTTTTCTTTTGATAATGACCCATCTTTTATAGGTGTGAAATACATTTTAGTTACGTTAAACTTTTATGTCATTGATTTTTCTCTTTTTTAAAAATGTTATTTTATTCCTTTTTGTCTTACTCAATGGGGCTTTTGTTCCTATCACTTCAGTGAAGTTTCTTGTCAGCATCACTAATGGCCACCTTCACGTCAAATCCATTAGCCAATATTCACACTTATTTAACTTCTTAGTTACTTATGACACAATTGCCCACATCCACTTTCTTCAGACACTTTTTTACTTGGTTTCTAGCACATTACTCTCATCGAATTGTATTTATACCCCACAGTTCTCCTTCTGAGTCTGCCTTTATGGTTTCTCCTCCCTTGTGGGACTTCTAAAGATTAAATTATCCCTCATAATTTTCCTTAACCCACATGTTTTTTGCAAATTTTTGTTATTTATATTACCTCCTTTTGCGATCACATCCTACCTCATGGCTTCACATTCCGTCTATAGACTGACAGTTCCTAAATTTATAGCGCAAAGTCTGACCCTTCCACTGGGCACCAAAATCATACATCATAGCTCCTTTTTGATATTTCTGATTTGATAGCTAATAAGCATGTCTAACTTAACAAGACCAAGCCAGAAGTACTTACTCAGATTCTACCAATGCCAAACTGCCCTGCCCTTAGTTCTCCACCTCTATCATAGTACCATCATTGACATAGTTTCTGGTATCAAAATTTTCAAAGATTTTCTTGATTGCTGTCATTCTTGCAAACCAAGCTTGTTATTGTTTCAGGGACTTTATATGCAGTTTTATTTCTAGAATGTTTTTCAAAACAAACTCCTTGAGGCTCAGTATTTCTCATCATGTGAGTCTCTGTTTAAATATTTCTTTTTCAGAGAGGTATTCTTTGACAGGCATATCTGAAATAGCCTACTTCTCATTTGTCCTCTGTACATAAAAGCAACTTTATTCTTTCCATAGCATTTTTCATCATCTGAAGCTAAATTACTTACTGGTTTATTTACCTTCTATCTCCATCATTAAAATGTAAATATAATGATGGTGAGGACTCTGTTGGTGTAGTGCAACACTCGACTCATTATCTGGATAATTATGTATAGATCAGGGCTTATATATATTTGTTGAAAGACTATATGATAAAAAGAGGCTACATGTTTAAAAACAGATGGAAAGTAACCAGAGCAGGAGAGACTGAGTACGTGTCACTGTTAATGACAATAAACCAGAAGAGAGAGAGAGAGAGAAAGAGAACTTAGGTACTGAGGAGTAAATGAATCCTGTTATGTATAGAACTGCCCACTGAAGTGTAGGTATCTCCTGTGTGGTTGGTGGGCATGGATATAGAACATGAATATGCTTGCTAGACATTTATATTTCATTTGGTAGATTTGGTGCCTAAGATTGAGAAGCAGAGATTTCAGGTTCTTGGAGAACAAATGGAACAACAACAACATGTATGTGTTGTGGATATATATATATATATATATATATATATATATATATATATATGTATATATATACGCACACACATGTACTTGTTCAGATATAAAGTCTTTAGAGTCTGAATATTGTGGTACATTTAATGCTCAGTTTTATCTTTAAACAACCTTGTATGTTCGAGTTAATTTCAAAGAGGCTCAGGAAACAATATGTTGTGGAAACTAATGTATGGAGTTCAGAGTCATAAGCCTTAAGTACAGATCCTGGCTGCCCTGAAAACTGTCTGTATAAGAGGACTCTGGCTTATTTATTAACCTCTGCCATCCAATGTTTCATATCTGAATAAGCAGGGATAATGATGACAAGGTTGATTCTGAGGTCAACTGAGACGGTATGTACAACTTAATTCTCCCTCCCCTCTTTACCAATGCTTTACCCTGAATTATTCCTTTTGGATATGGCTGCATGTTCTAAATAATAATAACTTTGAAAAATTATTCACTGTGTATAAAATGATAGCAACAGAAAACATTTGGAAGTAATTTTAAAAGAGTTTTGAGGGCTTCAGTTATGCATGTCTTAGTGAATTTGATGAGTATTTTCAGTAACAAGGCCAGGTGTTATTTGAAAAGGTATCTTCATGTCGTGTAATAGTGATTATTGTTTGTTCTTGTTCAAGTATTGTCCTGTAAAGTGTGTATCCTTAATAGATACTATTGGATATGCTGTCAAGTATGCTTTCTCTCTTATTCAAAACTCCTTTTTCGTAGAATTCTAAGTAAAGCAGGTAGCTTCAACAAAGTATATTTGTTATGCAGAAAGAGTTAGCAACATTAATATCAAATGGCAAATTCAAATGTCTTTGTGTTTTTAATAAAAAAAAAGCTCATGTAAAATATGCATCACATTGTTAGATGTCAGTTTAATAATTTGAAAATGATGGTAAGGTGATGGTAAGTGGTGTCTCAGTGTGTTTCTCATAGGCTTCTGCTTCAAAGAAAAGGCCAAATTAAATTGGGCTCTTGAACTTTGAATTTAAATATGTCTCAGCAAAGCAGTTAAGCATCTAGGTGACTTTAGGGTCAAATGCATGGTTTGTTATACCAGGTTCACCAATTAGTAACTGTGTGATTGTGGATTATTCAAACTTTATGAATCTCAGAGTTCCCCATTTTTTAAATAAAAATGAGTATAATTATAAAACTAAACCCACATATTTTATGTGAGAATAAAAGGACATAGTACATATAAAGTATGTAGAGCAACCAGCATTTAATAATTCTTCAATAGAAGTTATTATTACTATTATTTTATTAACAATCCAGACTTAACCTCTCCATGAAACACTTATAGAAGCCAACCCTTTTAAACCAGTCAGGTATGTATAATTCCTTTGCAAAGCCATTGCACTTAGAAACTTGTTTTTCATTCTGTTCACATGACTGTCTTCTTCATGAGCCTTGAGTGCTTTAAGGTCTGTGAATTTGTTTCTTATTGGTGTTCCCAGTGCCCAACGTATTGCTTGGCACACGATGGTCCTGCATTCAATACTGGTTGAATAAATTGGATGATTCATGTTCATATAACATGGCATTATCTGAAAAAACTTAAACACTCTTTGAAAAAACATTTTGTTAGGCCAGCAATTTAAATCATTTTCTTATTTATAAGAATCTTTTGGGACTTCCCTGGTGGCACAGTGGCTGAGAATCCGCCTGCCAATGCAGGGACACAGGCTCGACCCCTGGTCCAGGAAGATTCCCACATGCCTCAGAGCAACTGAGCCTGTGCGCCACAACTACTGAGCCTGAGCTCTAGAGCCCGTGAGCCACAACTACTGAAGTGCACGCCGAGAACCCATGCTCCGCAACAAGAGAAGCCACTGCAATGAGAAGCCTGTGCACTGCAACGAAGAGTAACCCCACTGGCAGCAACTAGAGGAAGCCCACGCACAGCAACGAAGACCCAACACAGCCAGAAACAAAAATAAATAAATTAATTAATTAATTTAAAAAAAGAAAGAATCTTTTGAAACAGGAGGGAAGGGGGCAGGGCACAACCTTTAAAAGAACGACATAGCCACAGTACATGAGGAAAACTAGTGAGAACCAACTAGGTGCAAGATGGTGGAAGAGTCCACTTCCAATAGCCCTTGAGCCTCATTATATGCTCATTGTAATACATTAGCATCTAAATGACACACCACCAGAGCCATGACAGTTTTGAGGCCAACCATAAAAGGCCAAAAAGTGGGAGGTGGCCCAATTCCTGGCAATCTCCGCCCCTTCCCCAAAATAGTTGGAATAATCCTCCTACTTATTAGCCTATGAAATTACCCAGCCCATAAAAATCACGCCATATTTCGAAGCTCTCTCTCTCTCTCGCCTTCTGAGATGGCCCACACTCTGTGGAGTGTGTTTCTATCTAAATAAATCTGATTCTTACCTATCACTTCATCTCTGAATTCTTTGCCATGAAGAAAGAACCTCAAATTCACTGGCAACACCCTGTTTTCATAGAATATGTCTGCATGTTAAATTCTTGATGATTTTCACCATTTTAGGAAGTGTGTGAATGTTGGGATAATTGAAATTCACTTCCTGATATAATTTCTATAAGAACTAAAGTGGAGAAAAATTGCGGACATTATAGCACATTTTCATAACGCGTATCTA
The DNA here is from genome assembly GCF_028023285.1 of Balaenoptera ricei. Classification (NCBI taxonomy): domain Eukaryota; kingdom Metazoa; phylum Chordata; class Mammalia; order Artiodactyla; family Balaenopteridae; genus Balaenoptera; species Balaenoptera ricei. The sequence goes on along the minus strand of NC_082644.1, from coordinate 62,078,242 downwards.
TTGACTTTTTGTAATCTCCCTTCAGGTCACTGAAGAGACATACAAGTCAGTAACCCTTTGAAAACTCATCAGAGTGACTGGGTCATGCAGAAACTAAATATCCTATTAACATTTTCTAAAAATGAGCTTATTTCCTGTAGCAAAGGCATAGTATACTATTCTTCAAGGGTTTTTTTTTTTTTTTTTCCCTACATGATGCGTGGCTAATTTCATTTTGAAAATTGATTAGACTACCTTATTGATTGCAGTGACTGCTTTTCTTGTCTTGAGAAAGGAGATAGAATGTATAATTCTTATGAAAAGTTGATTAGTATTTAATACTGTTAGTCTTGTTGAATGTTGCATAATAAATTCTAAAACTGAAACCTTGCATGGCCAATTACTAAATATAAATACAAAGTAAATCACATCTTCAAGTGGTATAAAAAATTCAAAGGCATAATCTTCAATGTTAAAACAAACCTGAAAAAAAATCTCATTAAAGGCAGTAGCTCTGTGGTCTTAAAGAAGCTTTTGTTGTCTTCTTTGTGGATATGTTTGTGATTTTAGTCCGGGAATGAATACAGCATGCTTTGTCCCTAATGCATTTAGAATTTGCACAACATAAAACTGTACAGCTACCCAATGGTTTTATTTTCCTAAGGATTTTATCTATGATTAAACTACACCATGAATTAAAATGTGTATGTCTTCAATGTACAGACCTAATTTACAAACTCATATTCTAATAATACTCTGACAAAATATTTACTTGTATTTTGAAATGGGTTTGCTAGTAAATAGAATCTACACTGCTGAAACAGATATACAAAATGTTATCACTGTGAAAATATACTTATTTCTTCCATCTGCTGTACAGTTCTCAGTAGGTATAAGATCTCATATGACTGCTGAATGAAAGGACTTCTGGATAGTGTGGCATGAGAGAGTTGTGACCTTAAGGTGGTATTTATTTATGACTCTTTGGCACTGTGACATCAGCTGTTTTCAGAGAGATCAGGGCATCACTCCTTCCTCCCAGCTTACAGTATACTGCCTATGGCCACTGGGGACCATACACACTGCATACCTTTAAATCTTATATAGAGGAGCAAAACCCCCCACAATGACTGCAGAGTACAATGGAATCTGTGAGTACACTCTGGTTAAGTTTTATGTAGCGGCTGCCTGAGCCACCTGCCTCGAATCTCACGGCCCATTGTGCAAAAAGTATATCACTCTGTTGACAGCAATCGAGATTAGTGGTAGTGACATGTACATGTGGAGGAGTGCCGAGTAGGCAGAAAAAAATGAGCAAAAGGGAAATGAAGTGACCTCCTAATAGCAGATGAACATGACTCAATCAGCAATGGAAATCTATGAGCCGAAAGGAAGTGGCAGGGAAAATCAATGAGGGAATAATGCACTGACCAATGAACTTTGCCCCCTTTTTGTATTCTCGTCTGGCTGTAGCAACCTAAATATCCAAGTATATCTCTTCCAGATCATTCTAGCCTTTCCATTCCTATTTAAATTCTCAGTTGCCTCTAGTTCCCATGCTACTATACATCAGGTTCTGTGCACAATTTAAAGCATCGAAAGATGATGCAAATGTCATCCCCCACACCCACTTCCCATGGGAAAGTAACCAGGGATAAACTTCTTCTGAGAAAGTGGCTGTGCAAAACATGGCAGAGTGGACATCAGCAGGAAAATTTAGACGGGGTTTCCAGGGCCTTGAAAGCAAGTTTCAGCTTTGCCATTAAGTTGCATCTCTGTGTCATTTACTTAAACTTTGAGCCTTAATTACCATGGACATTTTATGTATACAGGTTAAACAACTGTAACACATCAAACAATTGCTGGAAATATCCTTATGTCTCACAGAACCCTAAAGTTTCTAAGTTATACATTATCAGTGGTGAATTAAGCAAATATTAACATTGAAGAAGTGGTATCATTTTGTTTCAAGGGCAAGTAAGACCCATAAAGTCAATTTTGCATTTAATAATAAGATTTTAAGGTTTATTTAGAGTTTATTATTGTAAACCTGGAGAAAAAAAAGAGCAACTCATGAGAAGGAACAATGCCACAAATTCAGCTAATGACTACGAGATTAAATTCTGAATATCTGGAATTTAGTGTTCTGCCTTGTACTTTGTGGTCTTCCACAGCCACAGTCACTCTCTGTTCTTCCATTTCCTAACCTAAATAATAAATATAATCTAAATCTGATATCTTCCGAACCCTAGTGAGACTACATTAAGAAAAAAATTCATAAATGTATCTCAAAATCTATAAAGTTTAAAATAAAACGTAAGGTACTATGACTGGGAAAAGAGCAACAATCTGTACATACAGATAGAGTTAACAGGGAAAACAGAGAGCTGTGCTTTTTTTTCAGCTTAAAAATAAAAATTAAAAAAAATTGTGGACAGACTCAATACTCTGTCACACTTTGTGATTCTAGTTAAGTTGTTTTACTCTAATTTATCAGCAGGAGTGATTTTTTTTTTCCTGATTGATGTCGTTGTGGTCATTGATTGAATATTTCAGCCGGTCAACATTTCTGTTTGGTTTTGTGAGTCTCCGATCTGTTCTCTTGGTTCTTTCCCTAAGTAGACTATATAGACCTGGACGGCCTGGCTATGATTCAGACTTCTTTGCAACTCCCATCAAATTTAGCAAAGTGCCTCATTTGAGAATAGATGCTTCAAATATAGTTTTTGTTAATGTTGCTCATGAGTTGCGTAACTTGTGTTAAGTACTTATCAATAATAATGTATAACATTTTAACATTAAGTATTTTATTCTTTACTAAATTCTATACGTGGATTTTTCAGCTATATAGTTAAGAAAACCAGGATGCAGAGCTTTCAGGAAAGTCAATTGTCCTAGAGTATAAGACCTGTAATTGAAAGAACCAGAACCTTTCAGCTTCTCTCTGCAGCTGCTCCTTGAGAAAAAGAAATTGTAAATATAGAGTTCCCATTGGAATAAAAGTCCCTTTTTGAGGCTTTTCTGAGAGTAATTCCTTCTGTAGCCTGAAGAGCGTTCTTGTTTCGTCTGAGTGTCTTTAGAGAAGGGGATACCCCTCAGCTCATATTGCTGGTGGAGTTAATTTTATTCATTGATGTTGGCTACAGATGGGTTCTCTCCGAAGGAATCCCTGAAGAACTCAAAGTCTGTTTTCCATGGCCTAATTTATTGGTTTTCAATTTTTTTCAAACTGTTGTGGTTTTTGCTTATTTGGTATGATTTTTTTTTTCCCAAATAACATCTTACATGAAATGTCAAATTATAAGACAGAATGCTGTTCCTCAATTTGAAGTGGTGGAGTTAACGGCCAGGAGTCTTGTCCCTTCCAAGCTTTAGACCCAGCCCTACTTTACCACTGAGTTCCAGCATTTTGCAAACTGCAGACCTATGCAAATTGAAAGTTGAAATTTTCTGTAAAATGTGATTTTAAAAATGTTTCTTTCTGGTCAAATTAGAGAGCGAAATGGGGAGAATCAGAAGTCCAGCCAAGGGTCACTTTTCTCTTTTGCTAAGGATACTATGATATGTACTTTTATCAACCATATGCTGATGCCTATTTTAGGTATGGCACAACGCATGCACAGAATACCAATCCTAGTTCCAGATGTAATTAGGTTCGAATGTACCACTTACTATATTTATGATTTTTGATGAGCTCTCTAATCAGATTATCAGGGTTTTTTTTTTCATATGAAAAGTGGTAAAACAATTCATCTGACAAGGGGTCCTATGTGGTTATAAATAATAAAATGCATGTACAATGCCCAGCACAGTTAGTGCCCGTGCACAGTAGGTATGCATATGGTTACTCATTTCCTTTGTCCTAATAAATCTCACAAGAGGATAGAATGCTATTTAGAAAAATACAGGTATTATTTTTACAAAACAACTATCAGCTCTACTAGCACCACAGAGTTTGCATTCATTTACTTCTTATTTCACCATTTCTATACCCTGATCATGGGACATGCAGCCAAGAAACAACTTAAGCAGGAGCATAAAAACATTACGCCTTGCTGAAGATTACAGTCAAGTGAGGGGACAGGGCTATGGATCAAATAATCCACACAGATAAAGGTAAAATTATAACTGGCATGGTGCTCTAAGGTCAATAGAGACTGCTTGAGGAAATGACAGATATGAAGAATGAGCCGAAGTCAACTGCTAAACAGAAAAACAACTGTAGCCGGAATGAGATAAATAAGACATGTTAGAGCAGGTGCAGAAGAAATATGAATATAAGGTTTCCAGGTAAATCAGCACTTAAGCAGGCATTCCAGTCAGGACACAAGCAACAAAATAACTTGGAGCTCAGGAAATAGTAGCATCATTCAAGCAAAGTGACAGAATAGTGTGGGTTACATGTAGTCTGTTGCCTTAGGAAAGCATATAGTCAATTAGTTATTAGCACAAAAGTATATCAAAGATGTTCTTCTGTGGGTTAGTCTTAAAAGGGACAATTGTGTAAAGGATGGATAGGACATCTGTCAGACAGAACTGAAGGGATATTTAAGAAGGAGTCCCTGAGGATAGAAAGGTGATGATTACTGGCTGTTGACCAGAGTCAAACAAAGTGATTGAAGAAAAGAACATCTTTGGCAGCAAACACATCATCGCTGGGAGCTGACAGAACACAAGTTCTCAGTTAATTGGAACTAGACTTTTGGGGAATGAGGCACTGTTAGGGCATGATTGCACATATTGAATTTTGAATACTTTTCAAAACAAAGACAACTCACTACCATATAATGCAATACAGCTTGTAACACAATTTGGCTATTGATTGGCCATGAGAATGGAAAAAACAAAGTTTATATTTCTCATCTCTCTTTTGCACAGAATGTGAATATTATCACTGTTAAGCAGAAATAATGTTGGTTGGTAAAAAGTCAAAAATATGAGAAATAAACAGATTACGCTCAAAGGAAGAATGTTGTCCTAAAATGTTAAAAGAATGAAGTATATTTATTTACATTGTAATGTTGGCTTACAATAAGCAGGATATAGTACTTTATGAGCAGTTTGAAATTGTCTATGCAAAACATATATACAAAAAACGATAAGGAGATATTAGCAATAGTTAGTTGCCTCTCAATGGTAGAACTACATGCAAATATACACAGACACACACACATACAAATAATTTTTCTTTTTTTAACTATCTATGATTTTAAACTTTTTCTATAACTGGAAGGTAATACTTTTATAACTGGAAAAAGTAATAACAATCACAGGAAGTGATTAAGATAGAAAAAAGAAACATTTAGAAATCTTAAAGTATTTCGTTAAATTGACCTCCTCCCTAAAACTTAGTTAGGTGACTGGTTCAGAACTAGACACAATTTGGTCACATTTTCAGAATTCTCAAATGAGTTCAAAAAAGCAATGACATTTTTGGGGACAGTATTGAAATTTTGAATACTTAGCTTATTCAGTGTGAAAATGTTTTCAAATATCCCTAAAATTGTCTGAATATTTGTTAAGGCATGTGACGAAATTTAACATGGGACATATATCTGCAAAGATAATTGGCTCTTCCATTCTGCATGTGTCCTGTTGATGATCTCACTGTGTGAATACAGGCCAACATTTCCTCATTCATCATAGACTATCAACCTTTCCACTTAAAGATCTGCTATACAAAATACATGGATCTCTCTGAGACTATCTGGGGTTCAGGTTTTTGCAGGTAAATTTAGCCTTACCTTTTTGCTACCACACCTCTGCCAAAAATCGAGCTAAGATAAATGCTACTAAACAAGCTAATCTGAAAAACAAGCTATTCCCTCCTCTACTTTATGTTAAATCTTTGCATAAACTTCACCACCAGATTTTGGCTTAGTTTTCTGTAGCTCTTCATTAACTTGGTTTACAGTAAGAATATGTTCATTGGGTTAAAGTATGATGCTGTGGTAAACAGAACTTTCGCCTCCATAACCTTTGCTTCTTAATGTTATGCCTGGAGATAAATTAGGTAACATGGCAAAAGGGATTTTTCAGATGGAATTAAGATTATAGACTTTAAGATAGGGACACTATCCAGGATTATCTAGGTGGGTCCCATCTAATCACTTGAGCCCTTAAAAGCAGATAAGTTTCCCCAGTTGGGTCAGTGAGAAAGGTATAGCAGAAAAAGAGGTAGCGGAGATGAGAAGAAGGGGAGATGAGAGATTCAAAGGATAGGAAAAGAATTTCACCCAAGCTGCTGGCTTTCAGCATGTGGAAAGGGCCCAGAAGCTATGGGACACAGGTGACCTCTAGAAACTGAGACTAACTACTAGCTGAGAGCCAGTAAAGAATAGGGACCTTAGTCTACAACCACAAGGAACTGAATTCTGTCACCAACCTCAATGAACTTGGAAATGGATTCTCCCCAAAGCCTCCAGAAGGAAACCCAGTCCTGCCAACACCTTGGTTTCTGCCTTGAATACTCTATGCACAGAAACCAGCTGAGCCACACTCAGGCTCACAAGTACTTGGGCGTGTGACCTACAAAACTCTTAGATAATATATTTGTGTTGTTTCAAACCACTAAGCTTAGTAAAATTTTTTATGGAGACAACAGAAAATCAATACAGCGTTCTACTTCCGGTTTTTATGTGGGGTCAATACAAGAATGGTCATATAAAGAATGCTTACACATTTTCTAAAAATCTAAGATCTAAAATCTAAGATCTTAAATTGCCCCTGTATAAGAAAATATATGATATAGTTCTGTTATATTTGTGAATAGTAAAACCATTATCATTTATCTCACCATGAAAATATGATAAGGCAACCTATGGAATGGGAGAAAATATCTGCAAATCACATATCCAATAAGGTCAATATACAAAATATACAGGGAATTCACATAACTCAATAGCAATAAAAAATTAAAATTAGAATTAAAAAATGGGTAAAGCACCCATATAGAAATTTTTCCAAAGACATACAAATGGCCAATAGGAATATGAAAAGGTGCTCAACATGTGCAATTCAAAAGTGAAATGCAAATCAAAACGGGTTATTATCAAAAAGACAAGAAATAACAAGTGTAGGCTAGGATTTGGAGAAAAGGTGACTCATGCACTGTTGGTGGGAATGTAAGTTGATGCAGTCACTCTGGAAAATTGAATGGAGGTTTCTCAAAAAATTAAAAATAGAACTGCAAATGACCTAACAATTCCAGTTCTGGGTATTTATCCAAAGAAAATACTAACATAAGAAGTTATATGCATCCCTATGTTCACTGCAGCATTACTTACAATAGCCAAGGTATGGAAACAACCTAAGTGTCCATCAATGGATGAACAAAGAAATTATGGTATATGATATACAAGGGAATATTATTCAGCCAGAAAAAGAAGAAAATTTTGCCATTTATGATAACATAATTGGACCTTGAGGGCATTATGCTGAGTGAAATCAGACAAAGACAAATACCTTATGATCTCACTTATATGTGGAATCTAAAAAACAAAACAATACAAAACTAAACTAAAAAAAGCAAAACTGATCTCATAGATACAAAGAACATATTGGTGACTGTCGGAGGTAGGAGGTTGGAGGGTGGACAAAATGGGTGAAAGGGGTCAAAAAGTACGAACTCCCAGTTATAAAATAAGTAATTCATGGAGATGTACTGTAAAAAAGAAAAAGAAAGAAAATCATCTATCTACACACACACACACACACACACACATGCACACACAGAGGTATATAATTCATCCTTAAGAAAGAAGGAATTCCTGTCCTCTGTGACAACACAGATAAACCTGGAGGGCATTATGCTAAGTCAAACAAGTCAGATAGACAAATACTACATAGTATCACTGATATGTACTATCTAAAAAAAAATAATAATAAAGAAAAAAATTGAACTCATAGAAACAGAGAGTAGAAAAATGGTTGCCAGAGGCAAGGGAGTACAGAAAATAGTAAAAGGTTGGTGAAAAGGTACAAAGTTTCAGTTATCAGATGAATAAGGTCTGAAGACCTAATGTATAACCTGGTGACTTTATATAATTGAAATTTGCTAAGTGAGTAGAACTTAAATGTTCTCTCTCACAGACACAAAAGGTAAATATGTGAGGTGATGGAATATGTTAATTAACTCAATGAAGCAAATCCTTTTACAGTGTGTATATATATCAAAACATCACATTGTATACTTTAAATATTGTACAATTTTATTGGCCAAGTATACTTCAACAAAGCTGAAAAAGGATATTATAACTTATCTTACATGAAAGTAATTGCCAAATGGATTAGAATTAAGTATAAGATAAAACAAACATTACTTTATTAAAATATAAATTTAAAAAGAGAGGTGAATATTGATCAGTTTTTATAATCTGAAGGATTTTCTAAATTTAAGAATGATGGAGTATGTCACCAGAAAAAAAAATCTTTAAGGTATAGACTACATGGAAATATACCATATAATGTGACTAAAAATATACAAGAAAAACAAGAAGAAATTCCATAAAACCAAGTGGGAAAAATAACTTAAGTAGATATAATAGGAAAAGTTTGATACCCTTAATGTATAATAATTTATATCTAAAATTTGTTAAATACTTACTGTGTCCTAGGCATTATTCTAGGAGTTTCACACATCTTAAATGATTTCAATTTAAATTTTACAACATTTTATTCTGAAATTCAGATGAGAGAAATGGAGGTAACAGAGAGGCTAACTTACTCAAGACCACATTAGTAGTGAGGACTGTTGGGAAAGACAAATGGTGGAGTATGTCTGATGTAAATATTTTGTAAGTCTGGAATCTACTGGAGGATTCTAACATCCAGGGGATGGCTTGGATGGTAAATTCTGGTTAATTTTTATCAATTTCAACTCTTAGCACTTTACAGCTACCCATCTCCCACCCCTACTCCACAGCAGGTAGCCATGCACACATTCGGGAAAGCTTGCATGTAGCTTGTGGGAGCCAAAGTGGACAAAAAGCACCCTGTCCTCCAAATACTGGGGACCTGTGGTCTGATCACTAATTGCTGCTTCTGATCTCAGAGGTGCAAAGAGGCAGGTGGCCATTTTTGATGCACCACCCTCATTTTTTTCAAGCTTTTCCCCCTCTGGCTGAAGTGAATTCCAAGGGACTTAAAAAGCTAGCCCCCGTCCCACTTTCATTTTTCTGTTTTACCCCTTTTGGGAGCTAGAGATTAAAGACTAGCACATTCAAAAGCAACTGAATATATTCACCATGCATTCCAAGGAAAAGGTATAGGCTGAGAGAAGACTAGAAAGCATCTTAAGTTTATACATTAAGCTGATTCTCAGCACAGAGGCAGTCTACAACAACAATAACAAAAACTATAAACAACAACAATAAAAAACACTAAAAAATACCAAACCCCGGGAAGGGAGGAGAATCCAGTTTCTAGAGTTACCACATTATTAGATTCAAATGTCCAGCTCTTAGCAAAAAGTCACAAAGCATACAAAGAAATAGGAAAGTATACCCACATTCAAAGGCAAAAATAAATCAACAGAAACTGTCTTAGAAAAAAATCTGATGACAGATCTACTAGGCACACAATTTCAAACATCTATCCTAAAGATGCTTAAAGAGGTAAGGAAGATGTGGAAAAAAGTAAAAATGAAATGATGTATGGAAAAATGGAAATATTAATGAAGAGATAGAATACATAAAAAGAAACCAAAGGGAAATTGTAGAGCTAAAAATACAATAACTGAAAATAAAACTTCACTAGCAAGATTCAAAGAGAGATTTTACTGAGCAGAAGAAAAATGTGTGAACTTGAAGATAGGGTAAGAGAAATTATCAAGTCTGAGGAACAGGAGAAAATACAGATTGAAGAATAAGGAACAGCGATTAAGGGAACTGTGTGACACCATCAAGCGGCCCAACATATGCATTTTGGAAGGAGAAGAGAAAGATAAAGGAATAGAGAGAATATTTGAAGAAATAATGGCCAGATCATTCTAAATTTGAAGAAAGATATAAATATAAACATCTAAGAACCTCAGTGGCTCCAAGTAAGATGAACTCAGGAGACGCACACTGGGACACATTATAATTAAAGTTTTGAAAGACAAAGAGAAAATCTGGAAAGGAGCAAGAGAGAAGTGATTTGTCACATACAAAGGATCCTCAATAAGATTATGAGCAGATTTCTCATCAGAAACTGTGGAGGTCAAAAAAGCAGTGGGCCAATATATTCAAAGTGCTAAAAAAAAAAAAAAAAAAAATCTGTCAGCCAAGAAACCTATATTTGAAAAAAACTGTCCTTAAGAAATGAGGGAGAATAATTACATAGCTATTATTTATGAAATAAGAGTATTTTATAATAAAATAACATGTATTTCACTAAACAAATGTCTAGAATGCATTAATTACAAAATTTCTTTTTAAATTAGGGAGAAATTAACACATTCCCAGATAAACAAAAATCTGAGGGAGTTTGTTACCATTAGACCTGCTCTGCAAGAAATGCTAAAGAGAGTCCTGTAATTCAACATAAAGGAACACTAGACAGTAGCTAATAACCAATTGAGGAAATAAAAATATCTTTGCAAAGGTAAATACATGAACAATTATAAAACCTCGTATAATTATAACAATGGTATGCAACTCCACTTTTTGTTTCCTATATGATTTAAGAGACTATTACATTAAAAAAACAATCAGTCTAAAAGCTAGTAATATTGTAACTTTGGTTTGTACTCCACATTTTGTTTTTAACATATTTTAAAAGACAAATGCAATAAAAATAATTATGATTTCATGTTGTTGGGCAAAAGATGTATGAAGATGTAATTCTGTGGCATCAACAATTGAAAGGGGTGGTGATGGGGCTGTAAAGAGCAGAATTTTTCCTATGTTATTAAAGTTAAGCTGGTATAAATTCAAATTAGAGTGTTATAACTTTAGAATGCTAAATGTAATCTCCATAGTAACCATAAAGAAAATAGCTATAGAATATACACAAATGGAAATGAGAAAGAAATTTCAATGTTTCATTACCAGAAAATCAACTAAACAAAACGAAGAGAGTAACACAGGACATGAGGGATAAGAAGCTAAAAAACATATGTAAAACAAATAGGAAAATGACAGAAATAATTACCTTCTTACTGGTAATTACTTTAAATATAAATGGATTAAACTCTTCAATCAAAAGACAAAGATTGGAGGGGGAGGAGAGAAGATGGCGGAAGAGTAAGACGCGGAGATCACCTTCCTCCCCACAGATACATCAGAATTACATCTACACGTGGAACTGCCCCTACAGAACACCCACTGAACGCTGGCAGAAGACGTCAGACCTCCCAAAAGGCAAGAAACTCCCCCACGTACTTGGGTAGGGCAAAAGAAAAAAGAAATAACAGAGACAAAAGAATAGGGACGGGACCTGCACCAGTGGGAGGGAGCCGTGAAGGAGGAAAGGTTTCCACGCACTAGGAAGCCCCTTCGCAGGTGGAGACTGCGGGTAGCAGAGGGGGGAAGCTTTGGAGCCACGGAGGAGAGCGCAGCCACAGGGGTGCGGAGGGCAAAGCGGAGAGACTCCCGCACGGAGGATCAGTGCTGACCAGCACTCACCAGCCCGAGAGGCTTGTCTGCTCACCCGCCGGGGTGGGCGGGGCTGGGAGCTGAGGCTCGGGCTTCGGTAGGATCGCAGGGAGAGGACTGGGGCTGGCGGCGTGAACACAGCCTGAAGGGGTTAGTGCACCACAGCTAGCCGGGAGGGAGTCCGGGAAAAAGTCTGCAGCTGCCGAAGAGGCAAGAGACTTTTTCTTCCCTCTTTGTTTCCTGGTGCGCGAGGAGAGGGGATTCAGAGCACCGCCTAAACGAACTTCAGAGACGGGCACGAGCCGCAGCTAGCAGCGCAGACCCCACAGCAACAGGGGAGCAGAGGAAAAAACGGAGAGACTCCCGCACAGAGGCTCAGTGCCGAGCAGCGCTCACCAGCCCGAGAGGCTTGTCTGCTCACCCGCCGGGGCGGGCGGGGCTGGGAGCTGAGGCTCGGCTTCGGTTGGATCGCAGGGAGAGGACTGGGGCTGGCGGCGTGAACACAGCCTGAAGGGGTTGGTGCACCACAGCTGGCTGGGAGGGAGACCAGGAAAAAGTCTGCAGCTGCCGAAGAGGCAAGAGACTTTTTCTTGCCTCTTTGTTTTGCGGCGCGCAAGGAGATCGGATTCAGAGTGCCGCCTAAACTAACTCCAGGGAAGGGCGCGAGCCGCGGCTATCAGCGCGGACCCCAGAGACGGGCGTGAGACGCTGGGGCTGCTGCTGCCGCCTCCAAAAAGCCTGTGTGTGAGCACAGGTCACTCTCCACACCGCCCCTCCCGGTAGCCTGTGCAGCCCGCCACTGCCAGGGTCCCGTGATCTGGGGACAACATCTCCGGGAGAACGCACTGCGCGCCTCAGGCTGGTGCAACGTCACGCCGGCCTCGGCCGCCGCAGGCTCGCCCCGCCTCCTCTGTACCCCTCCCTCCCCACGGCCTGAGTGAGCCAGAGCCCCCAAAGCAGCTGCTCCTTTAACCCCGTCCTGTCTGGGCGGGGAACAGACGCCGTCAGGCGACCTACACGCAGAGGCGGGTCCAAATCCAAAGCTGAACCCCAGGAGCTGTGCGAACAGGGAAGAGAAGGGGAAATCTCTCCCAGCAGCCTCAGAAGCAGCGGATTAAAACTCCACAAACAACTTGATGTGCCTGCATCTGGTGAATACCTGAATAGACAACAAATCATCCTAAATTCAGAAGGTGGACTTTGGGAGCAGGATATATTAACTTTTCCCCTTTTCCTTTTTTTTGGTGAGTGTATATGCATATGCTTCTGGGTGAGATTTTGTCTGTATAGCTTTGCTTTACAATAGCTTTATTTTACTTCACTATATTATAGCCTCTTTCTTTCTTTCTTTCTATTTTTTCTCCCTTTTACTCTGAGCCGTGTGGACGAAAGGCTCTTGGTGCTCCAGCCAGGCATCAGGGCCGTGCCTCTGAGGTGGGAGAGCCAACTTCAGGACACTGGTCCACAAGAGACCTCCCAGCTCCACGTAATACCAAACGGCAAAAATCCCTCAGAGACCTGCATCTCAACATCAAGACCCAGCTTCACTCAACGACCAGCAAGCTACAGTGCTGGACACCCTATGCCAAACAACTAGCAAGACAGGAACACTGCCCCATCCATTAGCAGAGAGGCTGCCTAAAATCATAATAAGGCCACAGACACCCCAAAATACACCACCAGACGTGGACGTGCCCACCAGAAAGACAAGATCCAGCCTCATCCGCCAGAGCTCAGGCACTAGTTCCCTCCACCAGGAAGCCTACACAACCCACTGAAGGAACCTTAGCCACTGGGGACAGATACCAAAAACAACGGGAACTACGAACCTGCAGCCTGTGAAAAGGAGACCCCAAACACAGTAAGATAAGCAAAATGAGACGACAGAAAAACACACAGCAGATGAAGGAGCAGGGTCAAAACACACCAGACTTAACAAATGAAGAGGAAATAGGTAGTCTACCTGAAAAAGAATTCAGAATAATGATAGTAAGGATGATCCAAAATCTTGGAAATAGAATAGACAAAATGCAAGAAACATTTAACAAGGACGTAGAAGAACTAAGGAGGAACCAAGCAATGATGAAAAACACAATAAATGAAATTAAAAATACTCTAGATGGGATCAATAGCAGAATAACTGAGGCAGAAGAAAGGATAAGTGACCTGGAAGATAAAATGGTGGAAATAACTACTGCAGAGCAGGATAAAGAAAAAAGAATGAAAAGAACTGAGGACAGTCTCAGAGACCTCTGGGACAACATTAAACGCACCAACATTCGAATTATAGGGGTCCCAGAAGAAGAAGAGAAAAAGAAAGGGACTGAGAAAATATTTGAAGAGATTATAGTTGAAAACTTCCCTAGTATGGGAAAGGAAATAGTTAATCAAGTCCTGGAAGCACAGAGAGTCCCATACAGGATAAACCCAAGGAGAAACACGCCAAGACACATATTAATCAAACTGTCAAAAATTAAATATAAGGAAAACATATTAAAGGCAGCAAGGGAAAAACAACAAATAACTCACAAGGGAATCCCCATAAGGTTAACATCTGATCTTTCAGCAGAAACTCTGCAAGCCAGAAGGGAGTGGCAGGATATACTTAAAGTGATGAAGGAGAAAAACCTACAACCAAGATTACTCTACCCAGCAAGGATCTCATTCAGATTTGATGGAGAAATTAAAACCTTTACAGACAAGCAAAAGCTGAGAGAGTTCAGCACCACCAAACCAGCTTTACAACAAATGCTAAAGGAACTTCTCTAGGCAAGAAACACAAGAGAAGAAAAACACCTACAATAACAAACCCAAAACATTTAAGAAAATGGGAATAGGAACACACATATCGATAATTACCTTGAATGTAAATGGATTAAATGCTCCCACCAAAAGACACAGACTGGCTGAATGGATACAAAAACAAGACCCATATATATGCTGTCTACAAGAGACCCACTTCAGACCTAGAGACACATACAGACTGAAAGTCAGGGGATGGAAAAAGATATTCCATGCAAATGGAAATCAAAAGAAAGCTGGAGTAGCAATTCTCATATCAGACAAAATAGACTTTAAAATAAAGACTATTACAAGAGACAAAGAAGGACACTATATAATGATCAAGGGATCGATCCAAGAGGAAGGTATAACAATTGTAAATATTTATGCACCCAACATAGGAGCACCTCAATACATAAGGCAAATACTAACAGCCATAAAAGGGGAAATCGACAGCAACACAATCATAGTAGGGGACTTTAATACCCCACTTTCACCAATGGACAGATCATCCAAAATGAAAATAAATAAGGAAACACAAGCTTTAAATGATACATTAAACAAGATGGACTTAATTGATATTTATAGGACATTCCACCCCAAAACAACAGAATACACATTTTTCTCAAGTGCTCATGGAACATTCTCCAGGATAGATCATATCTTGGGTCACAAATCAAGCCTTGGTAAATTTAAGAAAATTGAAATTGTATCAAGTATCTTTTCCGACCACAACGCTATGAGACTAGATATCAATTACAGGAAAAGATCTGTAAAAAATACAAACACATGGAGGCTACACAATACATTACTTAATAACGAAGTGATTACTGAAGAAATCAAAGGGGAAATCAAAAAATACCTAGAAACAAATGACAATGGAGATACGACGACCCAAAACCTATGGGACGCAGCAAAAGCAGTGCTAAGAGGGAAGTTTATAGCAATACAAGCCTACCTCAAGAAACAGGAAACATCTCGAATAAACAACCTAACCTTGCACCTAAAGCAATTAGAGAAAGAAGAACAAAAAAAACCCCAAAGCCAGCAGAAGGAAAGAAATTATAAAGATCAGATCAGAAATAAATGAAAAAGAAATGAAGGAAACAATAGCAAAAATCAATGAAACTAAAAGCTGGTTCTTTGAGAAGATAAACAAAATTGATAAACCATTAGCCAGACTCATCAAGAGAAAAAGGGAGAAGACTCAGATCAATAGAATTAGAAATGAAAAAGGAGAAGTAACCACTGACACTGCAGAAATACAAAAGATCATGAGAGATTACTACAAGCAACCCTATGCCAATAAAATGGACAACTTGGAAAAAATGGACAGATTCTTAGAAATGCACAAACTGCCGAGACTGAACCAGGAAGAAATAGAAAATATGAACAGACCAATCACAAGCACTGAAATTGAAACTGTGATTAAAAACCTTCCAACAAACAAAAGCCCAGGACCAGATGGCTTCACAGGTGAATTCTATCAAACATTTAGAGAAGAGCTAACACCTATCCTTCTCAAACTCTTCCAAAATATAGCAGAGGGAGGAACACTCCCAAACTCATTCTACGAGGCCACCATCACCCTGATACCAAAACCAGACAAAGATGTCACAAAGAAAGAAAACTACAGGCCAATATAACTGATGAACATAGATGCAAAAATCCTCAACAAAATACTAGCAAACAGAATCCAACAGCACATTAAAAGGATCAAGTGGGGTTTATCCCAGGAATGCAAGGATTCTTCAATATACGCAAATCAATCAATGTGATACACCATATTAACAAATTGAAGGAGAAAAACCATATGATCATCTCAATAGATGCAGAGAAAGCTTTCGACAAAATTCAACATCCATTTATGATAAAAGCCCTGCAGAAAGTAGGCATAGAGGGAACTTTCCTCAACATAATAAAGGCCATATATGACAAACCCACAGCCAACATTGTCCTCAATGGTGAAAAACTGAAACCATTTCCACTAAGATCAGGAACAAGACAAGGTTGCCCACTCTCACCACTGTTATTCAACATAGTTTTGGAAGTGTTAGCCACAGCAATCAGAGAAGACAAAGAAATAAAAGGAATCCAAATCGGAAAAGAAGAAGTAAAGCTGTCACTATTTGCAGATGACATGATACTATACATAGAGAATCCTAAAGATGCTACCAGAAAACTCCTAGAGCTAATCAATGAATTTGGTAAAGTAGCAGGATACAAAATTAATGCACAGAAATTTCTTGCATTTCTATACACTAATGACAAAAAATCTGAAAGTGAAATTAAGAAAACACTCCCGTTTACCATTGCAACAAAAAGAATAAAATATCTAGGAATAAACCTACCTAAGGAGACAAAAGACCTGTATGCAGAAAATTATAAGACACTGATGAAAGAAATTAAAGATGATACAAATAGATGGAGAGATATACCATGTTCTTGGATTGGAAGAATCAACATTGTGAAAATGACTCTATTACCCAAAGCAATCTACAGATTCAATGCAATCCCTATCAAACTACCACTGGCATTTTTCACAGAACTAGAACAAAAAATTTCACAATTTGTATGGAAACACAAAAGACCCCGAATAGCCAAAGCAATCTTGAGAACGAAAAATGGAGCTGGGGGAATCAGGCTCCCTGACTTCAGACTATACTACAAAGCTTCAGTAATCAAGACAGTTTGGTACTGGCACAAAAACAGAAATATAGATCAATGGAACAGGATAGAAAGCCCAGAGATAAACCCAAGCACATATGGTCACCTTATCTTTGATAAAGGAGGCAAGCATATACAGTGGAGAAAAGACAGCCTCTTCAATAAGTGGTGCTGGGAAAATTGGACAGGTACATGTAAAAGTATGAAATTAGAACACTCCCTGACAGCATGCACAAAAATAAACTCAAAATGGATTAAAGACCTAAGTGTAAGGGCAGACACTATCAAACTCTTAGAGGAAAACATAGGCAGAACACTCTATGACATACATCACAGCAAGATTCTCTTTGACCCAGCCCCCAGAGAAATGGAAATAAGAACACAAATAAACAAATGGGACCTAATGAAACTTAAAAGCTTTTGCACAGCAAAGGAAACCATAAACAAGACCAAAAGACAACCCTCAGAATGGGAGAAAATATTTGCAAATGAAGCAACTGACAAAGGATTAATCTCCAAGATTTACAAGCAGCTCATGCAGCTCAATAACAAAAAAACGAACAACCCAATCCAAAAATGGGCAGAAGACCTAAATAGACATTTCTCCAAAGAAGATATACAGATGGCCTACAGACACATGAAAGAATGCTCAACATCATTAATCATTAGAGAAATGCAAATCAAAACTACAATGAGATATCATCTCACACCAGTCAGAATGGCCATCATCAAAAAATCTAGAAACAATAAATGCTGGAGAGGGTGTGGAGGAAAGGGAACACTCTTGTACTGTTGGTGGGAATGTAAATTGATACAGCCACTATGGAGAACAGTATGGAGGTTCCTTAAAAAACTACAAATAGAACTACCATACGACCCAGCAATCCCAATACTGGGCATATACCCTGAGAAAACCATAGGTCAAAAAGAGTCATGTACCAAAATGTTCATTGCAGCTCTATTTACAATAGCCAGGACATGGAAGCAACCTAAATGTCCATCGACAGATGAATGGATAAAGAAGACGTGGCACATATATACAATGGAATATTACTCAGCCATAAAAAGAAATGAAATGGAGGTATTTGTAATGAGGTGGATGGAGTTAGAGTCTGTCATACAGAGTGAAGTAAGTCAGAAAGAGAAAAACAAATACAGTTTGCTAACACATATATACGGAATCTAAGGGAAAAAAAAAAAAAAAAAAGGCCATGAAGAACCTAGTGGCAAGACGGGAATAAAGACACAGACCTACTAGAGAATGGAGTTGAGGATATGGGGAGGGGGTGGGGTGAGATGTGACAGGGTAAGAGAGTGTCATGGACATATATACACTAACAAATGTAAAATAGATAACTAGTGGGAAGCAGCCGCATAGCACAGGGAGATCAGCTCGGTGCTTTATGACCACCTAAAAGGGTGGGATGGGGAGGGTGGGAGGGAGGGAGATGCAAGAGGGA
Source organism: Balaenoptera ricei (assembly GCF_028023285.1). Taxonomy (NCBI): domain Eukaryota; kingdom Metazoa; phylum Chordata; class Mammalia; order Artiodactyla; family Balaenopteridae; genus Balaenoptera; species Balaenoptera ricei. The sequence goes on along the minus strand of NC_082644.1, from coordinate 62,059,779 downwards.
AGAGAAATGGGAACATATTGTATATGTATAACTGATTCACTTTGTTATAAAGCAGAAGCTAACACACCATTGTAAGGCAATTATACTTCAATAAAGATGTTTTAAAAAAAAAAAAAAAAGACAAAGATTGACAGAATGTTTTTTTTTAAAAAAGAAGCAAACAAAAAAACAAACAAAAAAACCTAGGAACCAGTTATATGTTGTGTACAAGGTACTCACTTCAGATCCAGAGACACATGTCTGAAAAGGGATTAATATCCAAAATATATAGAGAATTCCTAAACCCATCAACAAAAAACAACCCAATTCAAAAATGGGCAAAGGTATTAGATAAACATTTCTCCAAATAAGATATACAAACGGCTAATAAGCAAATGAAAAGATGGTCAACATTAGGAAAATGCAAATGAAAACTACAATGAGATACCACGTTACACCCATTAGGATGGCTACTATTTTTTTTTCATTTTTTAAAAATTTTTATTGGAGTATAGTTGACTTACAATGTTGTGTTAGTTTCTGCTGTACAGCAAAGTGAATCAATTATACATATCCAATAGGATGGCTACTATTAAAAAACAAACAAAACCAGAAAATAATTGTTGGTGAGAATGTGGAGAGATTGGAACTCTTGTGTGTTGTTGGTGGGAATGTAAAATGCTACAGCAGCTATGAAAACAGTATCCTAGTTTTTCAAAAAATTAAAATTATAATTACCATGTGATCCAGTAATTCTACATATGGGTATATAACACAAATAATTAAAAGCTGGGTCTCAAAGAGATATCTGTGCACCTATGTTCACAGTAGTGTTATCCACAATATGAGGAAGCAACCCAAATGTCCACTGACAGATAAACAGATAAGCAAAATGTGGGATATACATACAATGGAATATTTTTCAGCCTTAAAAAGGAAGGAAATAATGGTGTATCCTACAACATGGATGAACGGTGAGGATATTATATAAGTGACAGAAGTCAGTCATAAAAAGACAAATACTATATAATTCCACTTATATGAGGTACTTAAAAGCAGTCAAAATCATCGTGATAGAAAGTAGAATAGTGGTTTCCAGGGGCTGAGGAAGGAGGAAATGGGGAACGGTTGTTTAAAGAGTATAGAGTTATAGCTTCAAAATATGAAAACAGTTTTGGAGGTAGATGGTGAAGATGGCAGCACAACATTATGAATGTATCTGATACCACTAAACTGTACACTTAAATGGTTGAAATAGAAAATTTTATGTTATGTATATTTTACCACAATAAAAAAATGGGTAAGAAGGTGTATTTATCATTGTATAATCTCTATTCTGAAAACTCAAATTAATTTTGGCAAAATAGATATAAAATGAAAATGTTCTTTAAAAATGGTATTAACAATCTTTAAATAATAGTTAACTTATTTGAAAATGGTAATAAAATGGCATGCATTATGTATTACATAAAGGTGGATCCTTTCAGACTTCCATAGAGCTCTGTCTTCTGTAATTTGTATCCTATAATATCTATAAATTCTTATATATGATTGTATGATTGTTTTGCTATTGCTTCCTTCTTTAATTTTTTTTACTTAATAATAAACTATGTTCATGTTTGATTATTTTGGACTAGCTCACTGGTGTTCAAGTACCTGTTATACAGCTAGCAGAGCATAAAATTATTATGGTTTTTTTGTCCCTTAATTGGCCAAAGCTGCAACATCTGTCATTTTTGTGAGAATCAGATTTCAGTTTCAAAGGCAGCATGAACAGGCTGGCACAGCCACATCAGTATCTCTTTGGTTTAATCTTCTTGCCCATCCTCCCTCTTTTCACTAATCACTTTCCCCCCTTCAAATCTCCTTCTCTTCACAAAGCTTCCTTTCATTTTATGGGACCCACTACTGAATCTTTTCTGGCTATTGATTCTGCAGAGTGTGCCACCTCAGTAATGCTAGGTCATTCATAACTACATGTAGAATTTTTATATCCTTCCTCCATCATTTCTCCCTTTGCCAAAGAGTAAAATTTCTATCAAGTAGCCACAATAACATGCTACGAACTAGAATTTAATCAGTAATAAGAGTATTAATGATCATTAAAAAGGATGTAATAGTAGGAACCACACAGAATTTTTCTGGTTCTGTGTGTTTTGTTTTTGTTTGTTTGTTTTTTTACATTTCAGTCTCTGTGGACTCCTTCTGGGATACTCCTTCTGGAGTTAAATCTGCCCAAATAGATAAGCTCTGCTGTGAATTAAAAAAAATAAAGGCAAGGTATTATAGAAGTGTGAACATAAAATTTGTTCCCTGCTTGATAAAATCCTTTAGAATATTGTAATGTTAGTATTATTTTTCTCCCCTTTTCTTTTATCAACTGGGAAGGCAGTTTCACTTTCTGCTATTATAGCACCATACCCTCTAGTCACATTGACACTAAAATAACAAAAACAGACACCATACCCTTTCTTTTGTCTCCATCCTTTGACAAAGTTTGACAATAAGCATAATTTCTAACTAAAAGAAAATAGAAGGAATAACTCCCTATTTGTTCATTTCTGCTTTTTCTGAGATTACACAGCAGCATGGGCAAAGTTGACTACACTATTAAGTAAAATCTGGCACAAAAGTTTTACTGTTTAGTATCAAAAATGTATGAAGTTTTTTCCAAATATATGAAAAGAAAAAAAAGTAATTTTGGATTAGTGTAACTAGCTTCACCCAAAAAACTCTGTTACCATAACAACTTCATTATTTATTCACTTAATGTGATTTAATAGTCAAGGCAAATGATTTTTCTGAGGTGTAATTCCTTTATTTATACTTTGGGGAGTGTAAATAAAAAAATAAAGCAAAATATGTGAAAGTCTATAATGCAGATACTATAAAATTTAGTTGTAAAAATCAAGCAGCACACACATAGAAATCAATACATAAAATTGATTGAAAAATAACAAGAAAATAACTTAGTATTCATTATGGTGAAATAATGGCAAATTAGCTTTTTGCACATCAATTCCCAATTGATAACTATGAAATACAAAAAGCATGCCTTTGAAGACATGAGGTACACCAAAACATCCACAGCTTGAGGGGTGAGAATCACAAAAAGATGAGAAGAATATTGAAACAGATCCAAACTATTCAGTGTTTTCCCCACAAGACATTTAATATTTTTGAAAGTAGCAACCAAAGGAGAAGTTAATAATGAAGTACAAAGTGATGGCTGTACCTAGTAAAAATTGGTTAACTTTCCAAAATCTCATGGAGCAGGAGGACAAAATTTGAGTTTCTGGGCTATAAGTCAGCCAAGACCTGAAGGGCTAATATGTTAGAGTGAAAGAAAGTATTTACTTTAAAGTGAGCCCATATGACAAGCCCACAGCCAACGTCATTCTCAATGGTGAAAAACTGAAACCATTTCCTCTAAGATCAGGAACAAGACAAGGTTGCCCACTCTCACCACAATTATTCAACATAGTTTTGGAAGTTTTAGACACAGCAATCAGAGAAGAGAAAGAAATAAAAGGAATCTCAATTGGAAAAGAAAAAGTAAAACTGTCACTGTTTGCAGATGACATGATACTATACATAGAGAATCCTAAAGATGCCACCAGAAAACTACTAGAGCTAATCAATGAATTTGGTAAAGTAGCAGGGTACAAAATTAATGCACAGAATTCTCTTGCTTTCCTATACACTAATGATGAAAAATCTGAAAGAGAAATTAAGGAAACACTCCAATTTACCATTGCAACAAAAAGAATAAAATACGTAGGAATAAACCTACCTAGGGAGATAAAAGACCTGTATGCAGAAAACTATAAGACACTGATGAAAGAAATTAAAGGTGATACCAACAGATGGAGAGATATACCATGTTCTTGGATTGGAAGAATCAATACTGTGAAAATGACTATACTACCCAAAGCAATCTACAGAGTCAATGCAATCCCTATCAAACTACCAATGGCATTTTCCACAGAACTAGAACAAAAAATTTCACAATTTGTATGGAAACACAAAAGACCCTGAATAGTCAAAGCAATCTTGAGAAAGAAAAACGGAGTTGGAGCAATCAGCCTCCTGGACTTCAGACTATACTATAAAGCTACAGTAATCAAGACAGTATGGTACTGGCACAAAAACAGAAATATAGATCTATGGAACAGGATAGAAAATTCAGAGATAAACCCAGGCACATATGGTCACCTTATCTTTGATAAAGGAGGCAAGAATATACAATGGAGAAAAGACAGCCTCTTCAATAAGTGGTGCTGGGAACACTGGACAGCTACATGTAAAAGAATGAAATTAGAACACTCCTCAACACCATACACAAAAATAAACTCAAAATGGATTAAAGACCTAAATGTAAGACTGGAAACCTTAAAACTCTTAGCAGAAAACATAGGCAGAACACTGTATGACATAAATCACGGCAAGATCCTTTTTGACCCACCTCCTAGAGAAATGGAAATAAAAACAAAAATAAACAAATGGGACCTAATGAAATTTAAAAGTTTTTGCACAGCAAAGGAAACCATAAACAAGATGAAAAGACAACCCTCAGAATGGGAGAAAATATTTGCAAATGAAGCAACTGACAAAGGATTAATCTCCAAAATATACAAGCAGCTCATGCAGCTCAATATCCAAAAAACAAACAACCCAATCCAAAAATGGGCAGAAGACCTAAACAGACATTTCTCCAAAGAAGGTATATGGATTGCCAACAAACACATGAAAGGATGCTCAACAGCACTAATCATTAGAGAAATGTAAATCAAAACCACAATGAGGTATCACTTCACACCCGTCAGAATAGCTATCATCAATATATCTACAAACAATAAATGCTGGAGAGGGTGTGGAGAAAAGGGAACCCTCTTGCACTGTTGGTGGGAATGTAAATTGATACAGCCACTATGGAAAACAGTATCGAGGTTTCTTAAAAAACTGAAAACAGAACTACGATATGACCCAGCAATCCCACTACTGAGCATACAACCTGAGAAAACCATAATTCAAAAAGAGACATGTACCCCAATGTTCATTGCAGCACTATTTACAATAGCCAGGACATGGAAGCAACCTAAGTGTCCATCAACAGATGAATGGATAAAGAAGATGTGGTGCATGTATACAATGGAATATTAATCAGCTATGAAAAGAAACGAAACTGAGTTATTTGTAGTGAGATGGATTGACCTAGAGTCTGTCATACAGAGTGAAGTAAGTCAGAAAGAGAAAAACAAATACCATATGCTAACACATATATATGGAATCTAAAAAAAATTGGTTCTGAAGAACCTAGGGGCAGGACAGGAATAAAGATGCAGACATAGAGAATGGACTTGAGGACATGGGAAGGCGGAAGGGTAAGCTGGGAAGAAGTAAGAGAGTAGCACTGACATATATACAAAAGTAAAATGTAAAGTGTATTATTTTACCAAATGTAAAATAGATAGCTAGTGGGAAGCAGCTGCAATGCAAAGGGAGATCAGCTCGGTGTTTTGTGACCACCTAGAGGGGTGGGATAGGGAGGTTGGGAGGGAGACGCAAGAGGGAGGAGATATGGGGATATATTTATACATATAGCTGATTCACTTTGTTATACAACAGAAACTAACAGAACAGTGTAAAGCAATTATATTCCAATAAAGATGTTAAAAAAATTACCTGTAATACAATAGCTTCCAATGCTAATTTGTTTAAAAATGCATTTTCTCTATAAATAAAAGCTCATTCTCAATATAAAATTTGAATTGTTATATACATTAACTATTTTGATATTAAGAGAATGTTTGTTCATGTGGTACCAAAAGCATATTAGAGTTCAATCACCAAAGAGAGTAAAAATGGGACCTTCTTAAGGACAATGATACAGTTCTTACTTGACTTTCTGCTGGCCTCACAAATCTCATAACCTCCCATGACCCTTTCATAAGATAAGTCAAATGAGTATCAACCCATGTTTTTTTAACCTTAGAATACTTTGCTATTTATTTTAATTGAATGTCGAGACTCTTCTCATAGCATTGACATTATTGATTCAATAATTGACAGAAATCATCACTGGACAATTGTTACTGTTGCTGCCAAAGATGTGGAAAAAACCAAGCAATCCTTAATTTGCATATTGCAGTCATAATTTAGTTTGTGCCTTCAAGTATACAAGATTCTTCTCATCTACATGTTTTGCTTGACCTTACAAGTGACTAAAAAATAATGAGAGTAGTAACAAACTTGTATTTCCCAAAAGATTTCCAAAGCTTTAACTGTTCTTTGTGGAATTCCCAAAGATTATTTCATGAGCCTCTGCTGTATCTTCTAGGAATTCTTGACCAAGATAAACCCTAAAGAAACTGTCATGAATTTGAATGGTTGTTCTATGTAAAAGATATGCAAATCAAAGCATTACCAAAATGCATTAAGTGCTCCACTGCCAAACTTCATGAATCAAAGATGGGCTGAGTCACACTGAATTCTATTTCATAATGCTGTGGTTTATTTACTCCCTTAAAAAACACAAACTATTTTAAAAATCATTTAATTTACAGATCCTCAAAAACATTGGTCTGAAAAAGAGTAGTGTTATTTTCCAAGTAATATACAATTTTGAGAGGGGAAGAACAAACACCCAGATAAGTGATTTACTTACTTAAGGCCAACTCATGCCTTAATGCTGAAGAAGGAAACAGCATCTTGGTTTGATACTGTACTGGGTTCACTTGAGCTGATTATATGGAAATGGCAGGACAGGAAAATGAAGAAAAGAAAGGTGAGTTTTCATTTCAAGCTCCAATGACAGTTTGCTGAGATGTTATGCTAAGCATTTTTAGACATGTAGTTAAACCATTTAAAGTTAATCTAGGATCCTAGGAGTAGCCAGTTTTTGAGATTATGTGACAGGTATCAGACGGATAGTAGCCAGGAAAAATAAAGGCTAATAATACATTTTTATTTCATGGTGATTAAAAAAATAATAGAAATGAAAAGAAGAGTTCATAATAATGAGTCAAATGTTTTGCATCTTTTGTAGTTCTCAGTTTATATCCATATTAAGATAAGAGCATGCCACTTTAGAACTAGGTATATATTATTAGACGTTGTCAAGCTCAACTTTCTTATTTCATAAAATACTGCATCTGGTATTTCAAGAAAGGTTTATGAAACGCCTTCACTACCCATAATATGGTATAAAAAATTCTGTATTAGAAAGCTTTCTGTTTTGGTGTTGATATATTAAAATAGCAACTTTCCTAAAAAAATAAATAAATTAAATAAATAAATAAATAAATAAATAAAGTGAGCCTGACAGTTGAAAGCACTTTTAAAATCAAGGCATTTACTGATTTCTAAGTGGTGCTGCTATGATAGACTTAACACCAGAGAAAGGGATAGTAAATAGGTTAGGAAGCTGATGAGAGCTTTCAGGACTTTCACAGTGATGTGGAAAAAAAAGTGTGTTTCAGAGGCCACCATGTATTAGTGATCTTGATAAACACTTTTACACACACATACACACACAAGCCCACGTAAGAGCAAACTGGAAATAGGCTAGGCCTTACAAAAGACTGAATAACAGCTTTGACCAAACTCAGTCTCAATGTTAAACTAATCTGCTCCTGTTCTAAGAATATGACATATTTTTAAGAGGAAGTTAACTATATTTGGAGGACCAATTTATTTCTAATTTATTTTCATATAAAATGGCCAGAATGATTTTTTTTAAAGACTGGGATGTCAGAAGACAAAATCAAATAAGTAAAATTGGAACAAACAAACAAATAGTAAAATCTAACATAGAGATGATCCTAAAATTGCAGTTATCAGAGGAAAAAAATAGAAAACAAGAGGGATATTTTAACTCAAAAAGGTGAAAACTATAAAATAACAATTAAATTGAAATTATAGAACTGAAGACTCCAACAACTGGCATTCAGAAAACACTAGAAGACTTAACAGCAAATTAGGCATAAAAGAAGGGACAGGCTTAACAGCAAATTAGACATAAAAAGAAAAGATCCTTTTTCTGAATCAAAAGAAAATACCCAGATGCAAAATACCAGATGTACAGAATAAAGTTCAAAATGGACTTGCAAGACCAAAATATATATAACAAAACATACTGAAAAGTTCTGACATAAGTGTACACGGAGACCCAAAGGAGGAAAGGAAATATGAGGAATAGACACTATTAGAAGATATGCTGACCAAAAATTTTCTAAACTGGTGAAAGATAAAAACACTCAAATTTAGGAGTTCTACAAACACCAGGTGGGATAAACCTAAAGAAAGCCACTGTTAGAACAATCAGAAGAAAAAGAATATTGTATTATCAGAAATGAAGAGAGACATCACATACTGATAAAAGGGTCAGTTCTTCAGAAAGACATAACAATCCTAATTGTGTGTATATCTAACAATAGAGCCTCAAAGCACGAGACAAAAATTGATAGATCCAAAAGGAAAAATATATATATCTACAACTATAGTTAGAAACTGCAATACTTCTTTCTCAGTAATTGACAGACTAAGTGAGCAGAAAACCAGTAAGGATGTAGATGACCTGAATAACATTATTAACTAACTTGAAGTAATTCACATTTTTGGAGCACTCGACTCAACAACAGTTGAACATACATTCTTTCCAAGTGCTCAAGGACACACGCATAACATTCTACTGAAACTCTGATCTGCTCCCAAAATGAGCCAATGAAGCACATTTTCCCAAGGACACAATCTATTGTATAGAATTCAACAAACTAACGTCTTCACAATACTCTTCCAGATAGGTGGAAGAGCATATTAAAAGTAGAAACGGGCAAACGAGATTACAAGAAGTGGTATGATGTATAATGAAGGCTATTGATAGAGATTTCCAGTTTCACTTGGATATGATTTTTTTAAATGAAGCCTCTACTGTGATCAGATCAGCCAGAAAAGAAGATGCAATAGAGCTTGGACAGGTTAGAAATGAGGAAGTTCAAGTATTGGGAATCCAGAAAAGAGCTTATATTAATCAAAAAACGGTTCTGGTTTTCATTTTTGCAGTAGATAGGAAAACAAGTAAAACCTCATAATTTGGTAAAGGCAAACACAAAAGTTTACAATGAATGCGAGAATCAAGAGTGAATAGAGTTGGAGATTCAGTAGTTAACAAACTAGATGAACCAGCAAAATAATGGAGATTTTAGTGGAGACAGAGGAAGCTTTCAGAAAAAAGTGAAAAGGTTAAGGTACTTGTATCAGCTACCCAGACCACTTGAATTAGTAGAAGAGTCTGAAACTCTTATAAGAACAGACTCTTTCACTATCACTTCAAGTCTAAAATTCAATCTCAGAATATGTGCTGCTGAAAAATCATCCACAGACAAGACAAAAATTTTCTAGATTTAAAAGTTTTATTCAGGTACATCCAGTCTTCTCTTTCCCATTCTCACTCATCTCAATGAATTGAATGTGTTTTGATGATAGAATGATGGTTTTCCTGGTAGAAAGCCTAAGAAAGAATAGTATTTTGTCAAAGTAATGTATACACAATTATATATATATATAAAATGATACAAATATATATATAAAATATATGTAAAAATGATCACATGAGTGAGTGCACATTCACAATATTCAGCACTACAAATACAGGAAAAATGACTTACTCTTTTATTCAATAAGATAGTTTTATCTTATAATTATTTGCTTTGATAAGGTGTACCATTTATTTCTGGTATTCAAGGAAGTATTTAAGAACAGGCGAATAAGGAGTGGCTTATTTTCTCAAACATTGTTAATGTTAAGTATTACTTTCAATGAGTCTCATTGTTAAATATTATAGAATTCTAAAGGGTCATAAAGTACATAATTTTAGGTATTAAAAAGGCTGCCAAAATGCTGCTTCTTTGCTAATTTACAGCTTTCTGGAAAAAGGTTCAGCAATGAGTCATGATTCTATTCCTGGAGGGTCATTATCTGCCTTCTCTCTTGCTCCACAGCTAGATTCTGGCTCTAACAGCATCATACATGTACTCATCTGCTCAGTACTATAAGACTTCATAAATAGTTTCACAATTACTGTGTGCATACAGCTACAAAAGCAAACCTACTGAACTTCCATTTCCACTTAGGATAATAGAGCTTTAATAACAATAATAAAGCTTTAAATAATGTTGCTTTCCCAAAAACAATGAAAAAATCCAGATACACTAAAAATCATAACTTTCTTTAAACCCATTAGAGAGGTGAGGGTACAAAACAACCAAATAACCTGAGTTTCAAAGAGGCACAAGTCCAAAAGAGTCAGAATGCACGAACTTTATTGCCTATAGTAAAGCATTGGCAGAAGAAGCACAATCCACTATTTAAATAGATGAGAAGTCAACAAAATTTTAATAAAAGGCTAAATAGAGGATCGAATGTCATTCTGGAATAGGTAGGGGCCACAGACCTAAATGGAGTTGTTACTCTCCCCAAAGCCTTTTCATACACACCTCTACTTGAGTGTTTATAAAAAAGATTGGTGGCAGGAGAGAAAACTAAAAAGAGCCCCTAGCTCTTGATAATGGCAAGCATGTAGGATGTGATCGGTGGTTGTGGGAGCACAGGCATATCACAGGACTCACTTCCTCACACTCTTGTAAGAGCCTTAAATGACAGAGAGAGAGAGATAGCATGGCTGTTCCCTGTGCAAAGGCAATGACATTTTGGGATTAGGGGGAAAGTAGGAAAAATAAAGCCTCTTTTTCCTGAAGGAGAAGTAGAAAATCATCTTAGACTCAAAATACTCTGTGGCTACCGATCATAGGTCTTATTCTACTGAGAGAGTATAAGAAAACTCCTTAACCAACACCAATTACAAATATAAAGCAAAGTTTGGTTATCATTCCAAGGGGCAAAAACACTGAGAAAGCTCCCATAATTTTGGCTCAGGTGCAAAGGACCTCCTTCAGACTGAAGCTGGACCAGAACAACACCCCCTTACCCCTCACATGACTCTAACAGAGAAGTCTAAGGATGAGGAGGGGCAGGAGCATGGAGAGAGTCCACCTTTGAAGTGCCCATAGACAAAGTGGGCTAAAAGTTGATGGTAGAGAACTAAAACTGAGAGAAACTCCTCTCTGACACCAAAATCTCTACCCTACACATAAGGAGATGGAAACCCACCACTGGAGGAATCTGATGATTGGGATTACTGATATTAACTAAAGTCATAGTAAAAACAAAACCCAAATAAACTTCATTCCCTTGCCTAGACTATCTCAACTCCCACTTTAATGTTCTGAGAGAAAAGGCATGTTTATTTCAAGATGCAGATACTATTTACTTTAGAATTTACTGTTTTACACATAATGTTCAGCACTTGATTAAAAAATAACATAATTTTTGTGATATAAACAAGAAAATAAGGGAAAAGTACCTCAACACATTGTGAAGAAACAAAGGAATTAAAAGAATCTGACTCAGAGTTGAACCATAACCCACTACATAACAATGTTAAAAGAGCTATATTTATTATGTTAAATGACCTAATGGAAAAGGTGGGTGACATGCATGAACAGATGCAGAGAAATGCAAAGAATAAGAATTAAATGGAAAAGCCTAGGGAAAGAAAAAAAAAACTCCAATATTAGAAAATGAAAGTCTTTCTACTGAATCAGTAGTAGACTCAAAATGGCCCTCTGGATTCTCCATTAGGGTCTCAAGATTGCTGCACTTCTTTTGTGATGGCTCAAAGGGAGAGTGTCCCATGAGTCCCAGGTTGAAACTGCAGGACTTCCTATTACCTAGTCTCCACCATATTCTATTAATCTAACAAGTCACTAAATTCACTCTAGATTCTAGGAGAGGGAAAATAAACTTGTAAATGCCACCCCAATGGGAAGAGTAGCAAAGAATTTTTAGTTTTTTAAAATCTCTCATTATATATACCCCATTCTCCTAATCCACATTTGTTGTTAAAACTAATCAGGGGCATTACAATTTAAAATATTCAAATATAAGTAACTTTAGAGATGAAAGCCTGTAAATTTTATAAGCAGAAAGAAAAGGTGAGTAGGAGAAAATAACATTTCCATTGTTTCCTATCTCTAATTTATACTCTAATGGAAAACAATATACCATGCTAAGGACCTGTTTTACTTATTACCTAACTAAAAATTTTAACTTATTTTCTGACATTTAACTCCAAGTTATTTACTTTACACTCCAATTTCTTGATTAATTTTTTTTTAGAATAAAAGGTTATTAATCTTAAAAACATATATGCTTTATTTTTTTATATTATCCAAGGCTTTTCACATATAATCTTATCTTTTATCTCCATTATGCTACAACAAAAGGTGAAATGAAAGCAAATTCAAGCAACAAATTATTTCATTTCTTTTGTGACAAAACCTAATCTAACTGATTTTATTCCCTTTGGATTTAATGAACTATTTGAACAGGTTTGTTCTGTAGGATGGCCTTGTTGGAATGAAACGTTAAGAGAAATGTTTGAGTTTTAAACAGTTGAAGCAGTTATATTAGAATCTTCCAGAATAAGCCTATCTATAGCACTTTATGCTTTTATATTTAAACTCTCTTCTTTTTACTGCCAATAAAAACAGAAATGTTGAGAAGACAGAGTGTGATCCTATAAGCCAAATGTTGACATAAATGACATTTTACTTTGATTCTATCCTTATTAATTAAATGGTTTATCTCAAAAGTCATGAAGAAGCATTGTGATTCATATTTACGACTGATTCTGAATCTACAGAAATGAAATAACTTTGCCATTTTGTACAGATTTAGAAGTAAAAAATAATTCTGAGTAATTTTTTAAATTATGATATATAGAACATTTTGTTTGTTGCTTTAAAATGTATTCTGATTAGACAAAGAATAAAAAAAGAATCCAGTGAATTAATTTGATCATTTTGAATATTTTAATCAGAAATGTGATCTAAAGCAGTTAGAAATATCATTTATTTATCAAACTTAGAAATATTTGTCCTTTAATTTGGGCCTTTTTGATATTGGATACACTGAAAACTTTAAACATAGCTTTTGGTTGCTTAGGAAAGCAATTATTTGTCTTTATTCATTTAGTAAGCTTGTCATAAATTGTCACATGAGTAAAATTTGGTTTGTATTGGTCTGACATACTGCACTTCTGGTTTGCAATCATAGAAAGCTATACTCAAAAACCCTAAGATGAAGTTTAGTAATACTCAGTACCTTTTCCGGTGATGGGATATGGTGCTGGCCTATAATTCATGTTGTAGTGTTACTATCTAAAATGTGTCTAGGCTCTTTGATCAAAAAAAATCTTCTAAAATGTATATAAGGTGTTTCCAGGTCTTTGCACTGAAACATACTCTGAACCTGTCCACATGTATACTTTTTGGTCATCATTTGCACTTTTCTACCTTAGTTTACTTTATTTCAGAATTTCAAACATCAGTTTCTAGAACATACTCTGAAGAGTATTTTTGTAAGGAAAATCCTGTCATCAGAAAATCACAAGAGAGTCAAGGTTTAAGAAAAAGTTTAATGTTAACAAATGAATAGGTATATCCTGTGACTTCAGTTTAAATTATAGCATGTGCAGTCTTTGTTAATGTCCTTTTATATTTAAATCAAAGCATTTATTTCACATACAAAATTAGAAATGTTAATTACTAACACATTAAAGAGAAATAAAATGTAATTATTTCTTGCCCAACTGCACAAAGGTTTGTTAAATGAAAAGCCCTATTAATTTAAAAGCAATTACAAGTTATGAGTAATCTTAATAGTTACAATATTATTGAGGATAAACTGCTTAAACCTTTAATTAAAAGTTGAATCATCATTAAAACTATGTAATTTGGAAAGGAAAGGGTCTTGAGTTCAAACACTTTCCTAATTCAATACTAAATCTAGTTAAAATTTAGTTACACTACAGTAACTTTCACAACCCTGATTTTGAACTAACAGTTTGAGAGATGCTTACCTGGTATACTTTTCTCTACTTTCATACTAAAATATAACATGCCAAAAATTGTTTTTATCTAATGGCCGACATCAGTGACATCCATGAACTTTGGTCTTTTAAAACAGCCATTTCCAAACCATAAACCCATTCAAACTAGACGCATTTCCCCATTCTTAATGGATTCTTCTATGCCTTAGTATGCTGTCTTTGGACAGGTTGCTAATCAAGAAGAAACAATCATACATAGGGAAATTAACCCATGAAAAGACCAGCAATTATGATGCAGTAGCATATTAAAAATGAATGCAGCATCAGTCAGAACGTCAAAGCAAATCCACTGAACTAGGGCTCTGTGTGGGTATATGTATGTATGTATATTTATACTGGGAAACACAGAAAACATAAAACAGCTTGCAGAAAATATGCTGCCCCTTGGCTTTAAATTTTACACTAACAGCAGCCAGGAAAGAGAATCAGTTAACCATAATGGAAGTATCATTCATAGACATCTGTCCACTTTGAAGAGAAACCAACACACTTTTATAAGAAAATAGTGTCTTTGTAATTACTACACACAAACACACACACACACAAATGCCCACACACGTGCAGAAAACTTTTTTCATTCTTTATTCCATGAGAATTAATTATAACATTTGGCTCAAAAGAAATAAAAATGAAGTGGAAGTATACATTCCAGCATGGGGCTTTCTACTGTCCCTGAGAAGGTATTTTACTGGGAAGTGTGCACAATTATGTCCTTTTTGGGAAAGAGTGTAGAATTGTAGTTGAAATGTATAGGTTTAGATGCTTGCAATATTCAAGGTAAACAACCACTTAAGTGTCCATATGTGACTGCCTTTTCCCTTTAACAGTGTTTCAGCAATTAGGGATGTTTAAATGATCCAGTAACTACCACCTCTCACATCCAGAACTAAAAGCAAGACTTAATATCATTAATGAAAAATTCAGCATATTCAAGCAATTGAGTGAGAACCAGGCCCTATATATATCCACAAACATCTCCATACCTTGGTTTTAGATGGCTGTTTTTTTCATGCATTACTGGGATAATAATTTGTTGTTCTAGTCACAAATTTGTTCTTGACCTCTGAAAATTCTTACTATAAGAATTTATAGAATTCTTACTTCAGAAATCTACATGAAGATTTTTTTAGTCTATTAAAGGTTTTAAGGAGAAAGATACAGCTGAGTAAACTAAATGATGGCAAATTCCAAACCAAAAAAAAAATGAATAGTACTTTCAAATGTTATTTGTAACTGATTATATTAGAAATTGGAATGAAGATCTCTATTGATGCAACTTGTAAGTGATAATTATATTAAAAATTTAACCATAAGGGTCATTTTAACTTCTAATATAAGGAAAATAGTTATACTTATTCCTAGTTCGCTTTTTGTTCTCAATCTCAGCCCATTTTGGTTTTGAATTCTATGAGGAAGGCAGGTAGTGAAAACAAAAAACCAAACCACCAACCAACCAAAGTGAAGTGGTGCACAGCCAGTGGTTCTGTGAGGTTCCCTGAAGGGTAGGAATGTATATATAGAAGCTAGGTATGGAGGCTGAAGAAAACAGAGGTTCTGGAATGCTCCTGCTACAGAAGAGTAATTTATGAACATATGGCTTTCAGGTAGTCCATAACCTTTGAATCTGAGTATGGTATCACCAAAAGTTTCTTTAAATTAGCCTCTTGCTAAATCCATGAACAGATTATATTATATAATAGGCCCTCTGATAGGAGCTTTATAAGAGATAAACAATGTAAGAAAGAGCCTTGAATTTTCAAAAATGAAGTACAACCAAGTGGTAAATAGAAAAGACAAATTTTTGTTCTCAGGTATTTAAAAAAATAGGTACAACTGTTAGAGCAAAAATGATAGCATTACCTATTTTTTCAATACATGGTATGTAATACTTATAGAAACAATAAATTAAAGATTGGAAACAATAAATTAAAGAAGGGATAAATGAGCTTACAAAGTTGGCATTTTCTGGATTTTACACAAAGTGATACGATATTAACATTATGTAGACATGAAAGGAGAGATCTATATATTAAAAATGAGTTTAAAATGCAAAGAAATGTATACAAAAAGTCAGTAAGTAAATGAAGTAAAAATAAAAAAAAAGAAAAAAAAAGAAAGAAAAAATTAAAAAATTAATTTAAATATTCTGAAAGAAGTCAAGAAAGGAAAACAACACCACAATGCAAAGACAAACAAAATAATTATACAAAACAATAACAAAATCGTAGAGTTAAATGCATATTGATAATTATATGAAATATTAATGCTGTAAACAGTTCAAACAAAAAGCAGAGATTGACAAATTTGAACTAAGCGATCATGAAAATACAACATATCAAAGTTTGTGGGGTGAAGCTAAAACAGGCCTTAAAGGGAAATGTGTAGCTTTAAATGCATGTTTTAAAAGAGGAAAAATATCTAAAATTAATGACCTAAGCCTCCACCTTACAAAGAAAAGAAAAGTATGGCCAGGTAAACCTGAACAAGTTTAAAGAAGGAAATAAATTTAAGAAAAGATATTAATAAAATAAAAAACAGAAAGACAATAGAGGACATAAACAACACCAGGTTTATATATATACATCTTGGTTCTTTGAAATCACAAAAAAATTGATTGATTAGCAAAAAAGGAGAGAACACAAATCAATATCAGCACCAATAAAATAGGTGTTTTCACCATAGATCCTATAAATTTAAAAATAATAATAAAAGAACACAATACATAATTTTCTGCCAACAAATTTAATAAATTAGATAAAATGAATAAGTTTCTTGAGAAATACAATTTAAGAAAATTGATACAAGAGGAAATGGAAATTCTGAAGACCCCTATTTCTATTATGGAAATTGAATGTGCTATCAACATTTCCCCAAAATAAATCTCTAAGTCAATATTTTATTACTGGTCAATGTTATCAAAGAATAAATAACACCACTCTTACAAAAAATGTTTTAGAAAACAGAGGGAGAAAAATCACTTTTACAGCTCATTTTATTAGGCAAGCATCACCCTAACCCCACAATTTGACAAGGATATTACAAAACAGAAAGAGCATGGGAATATAGATGTGAAACAATTTTACATCTTTTTTCAGGAATATAGAACAAGTAGGAACTATCATAGCAATGCAAGCTTTATTTACTATGTCAAATGCATCAGCAAGCATCAACATATTAACTGAATAAATGGAAAAATCACAAGAATATTTTAAAGGATGAAAAAAAATAGAAAAATATCCTACAATTGAAAGACATGAATTTCCATATTGAAAGCACACAATGGGTGCATAACAGCTATGGATAAAATTAGATTCACACTAAGACATACAACACATGACTGTCTTTCAGCAGAAATTCTAGAGAAAACACAATGTTTCAAAAACTCAGAATGACTTTGGGCTTTTTGAAGAGAATACTGAAAGTAAAAAGACAATGGAGGGGATGGCTTCAAGATGGCAGAGGAGTAAGACATGGAAATCACCTTCCTCCCCACAAATACATCAAAACTACATCTACATGTGGAACAAGTCCTACAGAACACCTACTGAACATTGGCAGAAGACCTCAGACTTCCCAAAAGCAGCTTCAGGAGCAGTGGATTAAATCTCCACAATCAACTTGATGTACCCTGCATCTGTGGAATACCTGAATAGACAGCGAATCATCCCAAAATTGAGGTAGTGGACTTTGGGAGCAACTGTACACTTGGGGTTTGCTTTTTGCATCTAATTTGTTTCTGGTTTATGTTTATCTAAGTTTAGTATTTAGAGCTTATTATCATTGGTAGATTTGTTTATTGATTTAGTTGCTCTCTTTCCTTTTTTAATTTTTTAATATATATACATATATTTTCCTTTTTCTCTTTTTGTGAGTGTGTATGTGTATGCTTCCTTGTGTGACTTTGTCTGTATAGCTTTGCTTTTGCCATTTGTCCTAGGGTTCTGACTGTCCTTTTTTTTTTGTTTGTTTGTTTAGTATAGTTTTAGCGCCTATTATCATTGGTGGACTTGTTTTTTGGTTTGGATGTTCTCTTCTTTATTTCTCTCTTTCCTTTCTTTCATTACATTTTTATCTTTTTATTTTTAATAATTCTTTTCTATCTTAATCACTTTAATTTATCTTATTTATTTATTTTTCTTTCTTTTCCCTCCTTTTTCTTCTGAGCCGTGTGGCTTACAGGGTCTCGGTGCTCTGGCCAGGTGTGAGGCCTGAGCCTCTAAGGTGGGAGGGCCAAGTTCAGGATATTGGTCCACCAGAGACCTCCCGGCTCCATGTAATATCAAACAACAAAAGCTCTCCCAGAGACTTCCATTTCAATGCTAAGACCCAGCTCCACTCAACGACCAGAAAGCTACAGTGCTGGATACCCTATGCCAAACAACTAGCAAGACAGGAACACAAACACGCCCATTAAAAGAGAGGCTGCCTAAAATCATAATAAGTTCACACACACCCCAAAAAACACCACCAGACATGGTCCTGCCCACCAGAAAGACAAGATCCAGCCTCATCCACCAGAACACAGGCACCAGTCCCCTCCACCAGAAAGGCTACACAACCCACTGAACCAACCTTACCCACTGGGGGCAGACACCAAAAACAACGGGAACTACAAACCTGCAGCCTGTGAAAAGGAGACCCCAAACACAGTAAGTTAAGCAAAAGGAGAAGACAGAGGAACACACAGCAGATGAAGGAGCAAGGTAAAAACCCACCAGACCAAAAAAATGAAGAGGAAATAGTCAGTCTACCTGAAAAAGAATTCAGAGTAAAGATAGTAAAGATGATCCAAAATCTTGGAAACAGAATGGAGAAAATACAAGAAACATTTAACAAGGACCTACAAGAACTAAAGAGCAAACAAACAATGATGAACAACACAACAAATGAAATTAAAAATTCTCTACAAGGAATCAATAGCAGAATAACTGAGACAGAAGAACGGAAAAATGACTGGGAAGATAAAATAGTGGAAATAACTACCACAGAGCAGAATAAAGAAAAGACAATGAAAAGAATTGAGGACAATCTCAGAGACCTCTGGGTCAACATGAAATGCACCAACATTCCAATTATAGGGGTCCCAGAATAAGAAGAGAAAAAAAAGGAATGAAAAAATATTTGAAGAGATTATAGTTGAAAACTTCCCTAATATGCAGAAGGAAACAGTCAATCATGTCCAATAAGTGCCGAGAGTCCCATACAGGATAGATCCAAGGAGAAACACACCAAGACACATTAATCAAACTATCAAAAATCAAATACAAAGAAAAACTATTAAAAGCAGAAAAGGAAAAACATCAGTTAACATACAAGGGAATTTCCATAATGTTAACAGCTGATTTTTCAGCAGAAACTCTGAAAGCCAGAAGGGAGTGGCAGGACATAGTTAAAGTGATGAAAGGGAAAAACCTACAACCAAGATTACTCTCCCCAGCAAGGATCTCATTCAGATTCGACAGAGAAATTAAAAATTTTACAGATAAGCAAAAGCTAAGAGAATTCAGCACCACCAAACCAGCTCTACAACAAATGCTAAAGGAACTTCTCTAGGCAGGAAACACAAGAGAAGGAAAAGACTTACAATAACAAACCCAAAACAATTAAGAAAATGGTAATAGGAAAATACATATTGATAACTACCTTAATGTAAATGGAATAAATGTTCTAACCAAAAGACATAGACAGGCTGAATGGATACAAAAACAAGACTCATACATATGCTGTCTACAAGAGACCCACTTCAGACCTAGGGACACATACAGAGAGAAAGTGAGGGGATGGAAAAAGATACTCGATGCAAATGGAAAGCAAAAGAAAGCTAGAGTAGCAATTCTCATATCAGACAAAATAGACTTTATTTTATAAAATAAAGAGTATTACAAGAGACAAAGTAGAACACTACATAATGATCAAGGGATCAATTCAAGAAGAAGGTATAAAAATTGTAACTATTTATGCATCCAACATAGGAGCACCTCAATACATAAGGCAACTGCTAACAGCTATAAAAGAGGAAATCGACAGTAACACAGTAATAGTGGGGGACTTTAAAACCCCACTTTCACCAATGGACAGATCATCCAAAATGAAAATAAAGAAGGAAACACAAGCTTTGAATGATACATTAAACAAGATGGACTTAATTGATATTTATAGGACATTCCACCCAAAAACAACAGAATACACATTTTTCTCAAGTGCTCATGGAACATTCTCCAGGATAGATCATATCTTGGGTCACAAATCAAGCCTTGGTAAATTTAAGAAAATTGAAATCATATCAAGTATCTTTTCCGACCACAATGCTATAAGACTAGATATTAATTAGAGGAAAAAATCTGAAAAAAATACAAACACATGGAGGCTAAACAATACACTACTAAATAACCAAGAGATAACTGAAGAAATCAAAGAGAAAATCAAAAAATACCTAGAAACAAATGACAATGAAAACACAACGATCCAAAACCTATGGGATGCAGCAAAAGCAGTTCTAAGAGGGAAGTTTACAGCAATACAATCCTACCTCAAGAAACAAGAAAAATCTAGAATAAAAACCCTAACCTTACACCTAAGAAATTAGAGAAAGAAGACCAAAAATATCCAAAGTTAGTGGAAGGAAAGAAATCATAATGATCAGATCAGAAATAAATGAAAAAGAAATGAAGGAAACAATAGCAAAGATCAATAAAACTAAAAGCTGGTTCTTTGAGAAGATAAACAAAATTGATACACCATTAGCCAGACTCATCAAGAAAAAAAGGGAGAAGACTCAAATCAATAGAATTAGAAATGAAAAAGGAGAAGTAACAACTGACACTGCAGAAATACAAAGGATCATGAGAGATTACTACAAGCAACTATATGCCAATAAAATGGACAACCTGGAAGAAATGGACAAAGTCTTAGAAAAGCACAACTTTCCGAGACGGAAGCAGGAAGAAATAGAAAATATAAACAGACCAATCACAAGCACTGAAATTGAAACTGTGGTTAAAAATCTTCCAACAAACAAAAGCCCAGGACCAGATGGCTTCACAGGTGAATTCTATCAAACATTTAGAGAAGAGTTAACACTTATCCTTCTCAAACTCTTCCAAAATATAGCAGAGAGAGGAACATTCCCCAAATCATTATGTGAGGCCACCATCACCCTGATACCAAAGCCAGACAAAGATGCCACAAAAAAAAGAAAACTACAGGCCAATATCACTGATGAACATAGATGCAAAAATCCTCAACAAAATACTAGCAAACAGAATCCAACAGCACATTAAAAGGATCATATACCATGATCAAGTGGGGTTTATCACAGAAATGCAAGAATTCTTCAATATATGCAAATCAATCAATGTGATAAACCATATTAACAAATTGAAGGAGTAAAACCATATGATCATCTCAACAGTTGCAGAAAAATCTTTTGACAAAATTCAACACCCATTTATGATAAAAAACTCTCCAGAAAGTAGGCATAGAGGGAATTTACCTCAACATAATAAAGGCCATATATGACAAACCCACAGCCAACATCATTCTCAATGGTGAAAAACTGAAAGAATTTCCTCTAAGATCAGGAACAAGACACGGATGTCCACTCTCGCCACTATTATTCAACATAGGTTTGGAAGTCTTAGCCACAGCAATCAGAGAAGAAAAAGAAATAAAAGGAATACAAATTGGAAAAGAAGAAGTAAACCTGTCACTGTTTGCAGATGACATGATACTATACATAGAGAATCCTAAAGATGCTACCAGAAAACTACTAGAACTAATCAATGAATTTGGTAAAGTAGCAGGATACAAATTAATGCACAGAAATCTCTTGCATTCCAATACACTAATGATGAAAAATCTGAAAGAGGAAGTAAGGAAACACTCTCATTTACCATTGCAACAAACAGAATAAAATACCTAGGAATAAACCTACCTAAGGAGACAAAAGACCTGTATGCAGAAAACTATAAGACACTGATGGAAGAAATTAAAGATGATACAAACAGATGGAGAGGTATACCATGTTCTTGGATTGGAAGAATCAACATTGTGAAAATGACTATACTACCCAAAGCAATCTACAGATTCAACGCAATCCCTATCAAACTACCAATGACATTTTTCACAGAACTAGAACAAAAAATTTCACAATTTGTATGGAAACACAAAAGACCCTGAATAGCCTAAGTAATCTTGAGAAGGAAAAACGAAACTGGAGGAATCAGCCTCCCTGACTTCAGACTATACTATAAAGCTACAGTAATCAAGACAGTATGGTACTGGCACAAAAACAGAAATATAGATCAATGGAACAGGATAGAAAGCCCAGAGAGAAACCCACGCACATAAGGTCACCTTATCTTTGATAAAGGAGGCAAGCATATACAATGGAGAAAAGACAGTCACTTTAATAAGTGGTGCTGGGAAAACTGGAGAGCTACATGTAAAAGAATGAAATTAGAATACTTCCTAACACCATACACAAAAATAAACTCAAAATGGATTAAAGACCTAAATGTAAGGCCAGACACTATAAAACTCTTAGAGGAAAACATAGGCAGAACACTCTATGACATCAATCACAGCAAGACCCTTTTTGACCCACCTCCTAGAGAAAAAGAAATAAAAACAAAAATAAACAATTGGGACCTAATGAAACTTAAAAGCTTTTGCACAGCAAAGGAAACCATAAACAAGACCAAAAGACAACCCTCAGAATGGGAGAAAACATTTGCAAACAAAGCAACTGACAAAGGATTAATCTCCAAAATATACAAGCAGCTCATGCAGCTCAATATCCAAAAAACAAACAACCCAATCCAAAAATGGGACCTAAACAGACATTTTTCCAAAGAAGATATACAGATTGCCAACAAACACATGAAAGGATGCTCAACATCACTAATCATTAGAGAAATGCAAATCAAAATTACAATGAGGTATCACCTCACATCAGTCAGTATGGCCATCATCAAAATATCTACAAACAATATATGCTGGTGAGCGTGTGGAGAAAAAGGAACCCTCTTGCACTGTTGGTGGGAATGTAAATTGATACAGCCACTATGGGGAACAATATGGAGGTTCCTCAAAAAACTAAAAAAAGAACTACCATACGACCCAGCAATCTCACTACTGGGCATATACCCTGAGAAAACCATAATTCAAAAAGAGTCATGTACCACAATGTTCATTGCAGCTCTATTTATAATAGCCAGGACATGGAAGCAACCTACGTATCCATCGACAGATGAATGGATAAAGAAGATGTGGCACATATATACAATGGAATATTACTCAGCCATAAAAGGAAACGAAATTGAGTTATTTGTAGTGAGGTGGATGGACCTAGAGACTGTCATACAGAGTGAAGTAAGTCAGAAAGAGAAACACAAAACAAATACTGTATGCTTACACATATATATGGAATCTAAAAAAAAAAAAAAAAGAAAAGATGGTCATGAAGAACCTCGGGGCAAGACAGGAATAAAGACACAAACCTACTAAGAATGGACCTGAGGATACGGGGAGGGGAAGGGTAGGTTGGGACAAAGTGAGAGAGTGGCACGGACATATATACACTACCAAACGTAAAATAGATAGCTAGTGGGAAGCAGCCACATAGCACATGGAGATCATCTCGGTGCTTTGTGACCACCTAGAGGGGTGGGATAGGGAGTGTGGGAGGGAGGGAGACACAAGAGGGAAGAGATACGGGGACATATATATATGTATAACTGATTCACTTTGTTATGCAGCAGAAACTAACACACCATTGTAAAGCAATTATACTCCAATGAAGATGTTAAAAAAAAAAGGACAGTGGAGTAATGGCACTATATTTCTGCAGAAAAATCATTTTTTAACCTAGAATTTTAAATCCATCTAAGTTATTAATCAAGTTTAGAGCAGAATAAAAACATTTTTAGCTATGCAAGGACTATAAATATTTGCATCCTGTTATCCGTGCAAAACAGGCCTCTGGATAATATCCACCATCAAATAAGAAAGTAAAGTACAACAGGGTAAGATATGGAACATAGGAAACAAATGGAATATAGGAAGGAATTAGAGGGAACCACCAATAAGAGAATGAAAAGAGATCCCAGGATGAAACATATGTACCAGACATAGAAGTTAACCATTCCAGATTGAATCTGTTTGACAAGATACAGATATTCTCATGACTGATCGACAACATTAACTTCTATTTCTTTTCCAACCTTTTTTAGAACAAAACAAACAAACAAAAACTACTGGAAATTTTATTCCACAAAAATAAGGAATTAGTTCCTACATATGTATAAAATCCAATCTTTATTTATGAGGGGAAAAAAAAACTGAGAGTAGTTTTTCTTTTTACTTAAAGAAGAAGCCATTGGATTTAGGAATCAGTAAATTTCATGAAAGAAAAAAATGGGCATTGACATATATTAATGCTCCATGTTTACAGTCAGTAAGTTTGGATATTATGCAGATATTACCCAAATAATATTAAAAGGCTTGCTACTAAGGCTTTTTCCCAATTTTCCTCACCTTGAAGTAATAATTTTTCTACTATGGTAGTCACCAAAAGTACTTTATTTGGTTTTTTAAAAAAATGTGGGCATGATATACATTGATTTAAAAGAATTTAAAGGTACCAATAATTTTAGGTCTATCATTCCTTAGAAGAGATTTGTTTGGATGACTTAAAAGCTGGATTTGAAGGCTAAGGTAACTTTCTATAACTGTATTTCCTTCAGAATACCCATTCTTCCTCCAGTTAGGAATTGGTAAGTTTTGATGAGTTTGAAGAGATTCAAGAATTATCATTTTCACTCTTGTCCTGATGTCTTAAACTATCCTACTCTTGAATATTGCCAAATGATATTTTATAATCTATGTTGTTCCATGTAGTACTGGAATATGTATAGTCTTGCTACAAATTAGTGCATTACCCAAGTTCTTCTTGCTGCCTCTAGGAATTTTTTTAACCTTGGTAATACTTTTATTATATTTACCTTTTTTTTTTTCTGTCTTTCATCTTTCTTTTTCTTTCTGCATTCCCCCACCAACTACATATTTCTTTTCAGCTAACTCCCTTTGCACTCACCCAAAAATAGTTTTTACTGCTTTGTTCCCCCTTATATTTTACATCCTTTTCTTTTTTCTCATTTTCTTATTCTACCTCCCGGGAGTTTTTAACTTGAGATCCATGGACCTCCTAAGCTTGGATGGGCTTCAGGAGATCCAGAAGCACTCTGAAAATGAGTGCATTTTATCTGTGTTGAATGTGATTTTTTTTCTCTGTAGAGGGTCTCTAAAGTCTTAAAGAAGTAAATGAATAATCAGAAAATTATCAAGCAAACTTTATAATCTGTCTCATGTTTCCCCCTATGTTCCCGTCTAGTTTCTGGACACGTTCCTGTCACAGCAAACTTCTAGTGAAGCAGTTGTATCTCTCTTCTTGTTTTCATATCCAGACTTTCTCTTTCTACTTTCATTTATAAAAAGGATGAAATGTTCTTCCTTAAGGAAACTCATCGTACTGGCAGCAGAGGAATAGCCTCCTGGCAGTGCCATATGGTAGGAAAAACAAACAAACAAACAAACAATCAACGAACACAAAGCTTGAATATCTCGCACTTGCTGATTCTCAGGAACACAAACTAGTAGGATGCCAAGCATTCCTTGCTACATCCATGTAATAAAGATAAAATGCCTTCTACTGTGTTTCAATTTATTTAGAAGACGACAAAGAAGCCTTACAACTTTTAACCCACCACGATAAGTTATCTTAAGACGTCAAAACATCCAAGAGAAAGCCAGCCATTCTTCCACAATTTCTCTGAAATAGACAATTATTACAGACTTTTCTCCGCTCTCTCTTCCCTCACGACATTTTCTCTTCCTAAATACTTTTCCTCAGCACATTTTAAAGCTAATAAACTACTAATAATTTATTTTAAAAAAACAACTTAGAGGTAGTCTTTGGTATAAGAGTTTTTCCTCATTCAAATGTACTCTGATGCCTACTTTTTACAGGCATATATACAATGCTTCATCACGGTTATGAGTGTCTTCTCAGGGACTGAGTCTAACTCATCTTTGTATGTCCCACTATCTGTAAGTACAGACTGTTTGTAGATACTCAAAGTACATAGAAAGAATGAATAGATGAGTACATTTATAAATGATATTTAAGTTAAAATTATTTATTTTAATTTCACAGTCACTTAAATATTAAAGACAACTAATTCTTTTTATAAGATTCATTATTTGAATTGCTTGATATAGATCAATGTGAAAATAAAAGTGCTTCTCAAATTGTGTGCAAGATCACAGCAAAAGGTGTCCCAGAAGAAACACACACACAGCACATTAAAAACTTTTGACAGTCCTTCACCAAAGAAATTAATTTAATTTCACATTTCCACAGGCATTAACTTTTGGGACAACTACTATATTTTAATTCTCCCAGAAGAGAAGTATTCCACAGAAACCATTAGACAACTCGGGGAAGTCATAGACCAGATACTAAATATTCTATTTCATTTGATCTATAGAGATAACAGAATTAAAAACGTTGATCCTGAATATCATTTCATTCCAATATCCACACTTTTTAAAGAATATAAAATGCCATCAAAGTCGACCATACAAAAAAATTACAAAAGTGAAAATGAAAAACTGCAAAACTCCACATCTAACCCACATATACAGAAAAACAAATAAAGGTATTAAAATATTATTTGTAATCATTTACATTCAAAATGGTTAGTAGAGAGAAGCTGAACCTTCTTTTTCATTCAAAAGTTTTATCTTGACTCCAAGCTGTTGAGTCGGAATGGTCAACATACAAAGAATAAAAGTAATTTAGAGTAAGAGTGAAATCCCATAGTATTTGGGGAGAATTAAATGTCCTTGAAAATATCATTGGACTGAATTTAAATCTCATGATATACTAAATAGAAAAGGGGAAAACAAAGGAGATCTCTATTAGTATTGCTCAACAATACTAATAGAAAATTACACTGAAATTTCCACTGAAATGAATGCTTTGCTGGGAGGGAATTAGAGAACTTCATCATGATATTTTAATTGGTTTATTAATTCAAAAAAGCAAAATGCAAAGATGAATTTTATTTGTGAGGATGCTGTGTAATGAAGGCAAGCTGGAAAATAAACATATCAAAAAATCACATACAGACTGCAAATGGGAGATGCTTTAATATTGGCCATAAGACTTTCCCCATCTATGCTCTCACATTGCTTTCGGGATGTGACCTTGTGAGACTCTATCTGCTTTCTGATGTGAGCTATGGGCAAACTGCTGGCAAGGCACTATCAATGTTCCTTCTGAAAAATCAACAGTGACAGTCTTTCCCTAGTCTCGCCTGTGCTCATTGTCCATGTCTCCAAAACTAAACCACTTAATACAAATAAAATGTCTTCTCATGTTTAGACCCTTAGAAAGTATACATTAGCTATAGACTAGAAATCATCCCCAGGGAAGATGTTTTTGTTTGCTATATAAATTTTTGCCTGCAAAAATATGTAATAGTCATTTGGGTGATTCTGATTCCTGTGAAATTCAAAAATGGGTGCTGCACTGATAACTCTTTATACTGACATTTACTGAAAAGAGCTGAGGCTCTGGACTCAGGACCTTTTAACACCTGAGAACTACCATTTGCAAGCTGTGCACTTTAGAAAATTATTAAGTATGTTTAAAATGCAGTTGCCTGCCTCATTTGAAAAATCAAGCTCATGATAGCTATATCACATAGTACTTGTTTAAGGAGTATCCATGTATGTACAGTACATACCACGGAACTGGGACTTAGAAAGTGTTAAAGATAAGTTTCCATTTCTCCCCTTTTAAAATCATTATCAGCCCAATATCTCCTTTTCGTGGAAGTCATTTGCTTTCTGATCCTTGTAAACTAACTAGTGTATATCCACAATCATTATGAATTATTCCATAGAGAGCTAATAAGTACACACGTATCCACATATTGAAATAGGCAATATGAAGTTGTTCATGTCATCCTCAGCAGTGTTAGCAGTGGTTAGCAATGTGGACATTACAAGCAGGGGAAAAAGGGCATGTTTTCTCACAGCGCTTAGCCAGGGTCTTTGGAAATGTTCTGCTACCATTACCATCACACTACTGATTAGTCAAGGAAAAGGATGACATTCAGCCTAGAAAATCACTAGCGTAGATCAGTGTGACCAGGAGGTAAGTAGTCTCTAGAAACTTGATGCACTGAACCCTTTAATTCAAGGAAAACAGAGTAGGATTGTTTAATAAGAACTTGGCTTACTCTACTGTCAGATGCTTCTAGAAAAATAAATGCTTTTTACTGAAACCTAAAGATATGAGTATATTTTCAGCCATTTTTCTTTGCCCTAAAGTAAAGAGACCTGTATAGAATATGAAAACAGAAAACATTATTAAAATCACAATGGTGCTATGACAGAAGTCCTAATTTCGGGGGAACATGGGAAACTTTCTTTTAGGAATATAATTTTAGTGATCTTTCTTTCAGAAACATGATTAGCAAAGGGTACATTAATTTTCTGAATGTGTATTTCAGGATATATATGTATTTAAATGTTAATACATTTGTCCTACACAATGCCTGAGTAAAACAATAGGTCTGTTAGTAATAATTTCTAAGATTTAGTTTTGTTATAAGAATGCAGAAAAAGTTAAGATTCTTAATTCACTTTATGTTTCTTATTAATCTTATGACAATATACTCAAGACACCACATTTACTTAGACATTATTTGAAACTATTTCAAAGGACAAAAGTGGAAGAAAGACAATAGCACAATTTTGTAATTTATTCATGTAATATCAAGTGTATATGGCATGGAAATATTTTTTCATAGCTATTGAAAGAAACTAAAATGGTCTTCATTTCTAGCCACAGATGCTAAACAGAAGGGGATTTTATAAAGCTTTCATAAAACATAGAGTAAGCTTAAAACTGCTTATATTGCTTATGCATGCAAAATATTGGAAAGTTTAACTATGAAGGTTGTAAGTTTAAGCATATTGTAAACATCTATTTTATAAAATAAAACTGCTACATCATTCTTTAAAATGTAGTCCTTAGGATCTGAATACTATAGAGATTCGATGCCCACAATCTTCAATCATGATTGCGCTATATTACGAAAGTAGAGATATTTCTAAATACGTCTCCTACAAAATTATAACCTAATTAAATATACATTTTGTGCCTGAAAGTTTCTTTCAATATTGAAGAATAATTCTATGCAAACTGAAATATAATTGAATATTTTTGTGATCATAAATTCATAGTCAAGCTATAAGTCCAAATATTTATAATAATACTTGATTCTTGTCTTTCTCAAGAAATATCCCACATATCCTGTTGTCTCTACCTTCAAAATATATCTAAAATGTTTACCATTTTCATTACTACAATACTGGCCCTAGCCACCATCATCTTTTGGCTGTGTTATTCCTATATTCCAACCTGTATTATTCAGCTTTGATGAAACAACAACCAACCTTACAAATATCATTGATTTTCAGCAACAAACATTTATTTTTGTTTACATTTTATGGGTCATTAGTGGTGCCTGTAGCTCTACTGGGCTCTCCTCAACTTTTTGGGCCTTGCTTGCCTTGTTGTGGTACAGCTGGGAATGGGCTTTACATTATTTTATTTTAGCATCAAGGAAGAAGGAACAGTTACTATCTGTGGCATGCTGATTTCATGGAAGATGACAGTAGCCTGAGGACAGAGTCAGGGTGTTGACTGGACAAAGTCTAACTATACACATGTGCACTTAAAGCTTCTACTTAAATGTGGCAAAAGTCACATCTGCTCATGTTTCATCGACCAAAGTAGGTCTATTGCCAAGCCCACAGTCAATGCAATGGGAAAGTATATATTTTACTTATATGAAGAAATTATAAAAGCCAGTAGTGATCAAATAAATGTGAAAAAATAATATAATCTATCATTTCTCTAAAACAGTATCTCTGCATTTACCCTTGTTATATCTGAGGGTGGGGTTTTGTTTTTTGTTTTTGGGTCTTTTCTCAAAACACTATCCAAATAATCCTATTAAAGTAGAAGTCAGATCAAATCTCTCCTCTGCCTAAAATTGCCCAGTGGCCTCTCACCTAATTACAAGTGAAATACAAAGTCATTACAATACCTGCCTTATCTTCTATTTCTCTTACCATTGCTCTCTTTGCCAAGAGGCTAGTTTTGGGACACAGCTAGCACCATCCTATCTTGGTGCCATTGCAATTTCCCGTGTGTTCTCATGGCTTCTTCCCTTACCTACTTCAGGTCTTTATTTAAATATCTACTTCTCTGTGAGGGTTTGATTCACTATTTTATTTAAAATTTTAACCCTCGCCCAGAGCTATCTTAGCTCAACCTGTAACTTTTTTCTTCTGAATTAAAAAAAATACTTTTGGGGTATGTGCTCCAAATCACTTGTTTAGAGGAGGATGGGCAACTACTAATAGTCTCTCCAAGAGTAAGTTCAAGGGGGTAGCTGTAGTTCCCCAAGGCAAAACTGGCATATAACTTAACAGAGAAACCTGAGCGGATGATGGACAAAAGCAGATGCTGCAAACTGCATTCAAATTATTTTATGCCCAAATAGTTTTAATTCTTCATTTACTGCAAGATAATTTTGAACAAATAAGTATCTTCTGAAAATTAGAGGTATAATTAAAATAGAAATTTTCAGTAAGTGACTTTTAAAGTTTCTTTTTTTTCCAAAATGTATTTGAGAATGCACAGACTAAATCTATGGCCTAAGTGACTTAACTATGTGATGCCTACACTACCACAGAGTCAACAGAACAGAAGTTCAGTTCAGCTCTTAGTTCAGCCCACGATTCAGCACCACCAGTTTATGTGCCCACAAAGCTTACATGTGCCATACTCTCAGTGAGATCACCCCCTCCTTGAATCTAGCCTCATTCCCCAGAGGGCATTTCAGAGGGCATGTCAAGTGGGAGGGAGTGGTAAAGTCATCTGGGCTACTATTACAATGGTGAGGAAAGGGATAAGGAAGATACAGTGAAAGCTTCTTTTATCTCAGATGCAAGAGCAGCAAGTAAAGTGAGCACTCCAAGGTGGATGCAAGCACTTTGTGCTGTAAAAGTGAATTTGTTGGGATGTATATGAAACTCTTTTAAACAGCTGAGCTGGTCTATGTAATTCAATCAAAATTATATGTCTTAAATATTAACAAGACACAATTAAGGAACACTGAGGGTGGCTAACTACTGATGACTGATATTCCAAAAATCAGTCATCAATGCTGATAACTATATATATCCCTACCTTTGTCCTTGTTTCCATCTCCCTTGTTGTACTTTCATTTTAAAGAATCAGAGCTTCCAGCTTCACACTGACTGCTCACACCTTGTCTCTCAGATATTGTCTCTCAAAACAACATTTTAGGGTCAAGATTTTTTTGCATTCTCAACTAAACTTTAATTTCTATGCACACAGGATAAAGTCTGTATTTATTCACTACTATTACTCCCAGCATCTAGCAGCAGATATTCAATAACTATGAAATAAAAAAGTAATTTATAAAAAGGAAACACAAATAACCAAGAAAAAGGATATGGTACCAGACAGTGCAATAGCTAAACCCAGTGGTCAAAGACTAGCTTTGCCAGTAATCCAATGACGCTAATTCAGAGCTCACCCATTAAACTATATACTATAGCACAGTGTTACTTCAAAGTGTGAACTAAAGAACCATAGTTCCTTAAAATAGTGATAGGTATAACAAAAAAAGTGTTCCATGGTCAAAATGTTTAGGAGACACTGAATAAAATTCAATAAAATAGGGGAAAAAAAACAACAAATGAATGAATGATAAAATAGAAAGGGAAGTGAATTTGCCCTATTTTTTTTTATTCCTAGGAAACTGCTAATGAAAATGATTAATAATAATCCCAAACTAATTGTTACTACCTTATACATTTCCATGTGTTCTCTGTTGCTGCAGGCAACATATATCTTCCAAGTGTCCCCTTTATTGCACTTAACCAAAAGAATGAGTGAGGTGGGAATCACATTCATTATGAAAATTTCGAGGGTGGGGAGACATTTTTATTTTAAATATTGCACATAACACACCACCACTGGTGGTTGTCAAATGTTTCAGTCAAAGAAGGACATCAAAGACAAACTCGAACACACGCAAATGAAATGTAAAACAATTTACCACTGTACTGAATTATTGTTAATGGGTCTTACTAACACAGCTATAAAAAGAAACGCAAAACTCCATGTATCAACTTCAAGTGAATTCTAGGGAAAACTACAGCAACGTTTGGGACGGTGGTTGGGGAAGTGGTGGTGGTGAGGGCATATGTATATATATGCACGTGTATGTATTTTGTGCCTGTCTGTCCAACCAAAACATATCATCCTGCTCAAGTTTAAAATTAAAATCATTCATTATAAAAGAATATTTTTACAGTCTCAACAGAATAAAGAAGAAATCCAGCTTTGTACTCTGGCCAAAGTCTTTCAAGCACAATTTTAATGAGAATAGATATAAAAGGATATCTGTGAATTATCAAAGATTGACTTGAAATTTCTTTTGCTTTCTCTAGCCTTGCTCAATGACTGTGTTTTGTTAAAACTGTCTGCTGAGCTCTGATGACTCCCGGTCACTGGAATATGTTGTTAACAGACCTGTTGGAAGTACTAGTGCTCGCAGCTAATGCATTCTTGGAGCTGCACAGTATGAACACAGCAGGTGTAAAGTAAAAGCAATGATAAAAAATTGAACAGACCTTAAGTGCTATGATTATTACTGTAGGCCAGTTTTTATCATCTCTTTTGAAAGTGTACTTGAATTTCCTGCATCTAAAAGTACTGATAGCAATATTACCCTCATAATTTCTTTCTTAGTGATGGGAACCACATACCATATTTTTTTAAAAAGCAAGTAATATTTGAAAGGACTTTCCCAGAGAGGGTAGAGGGTAGACTATTAAATCTACAAATGAAATTATCTGAAGATTCTGAGATTTCCTCAAATAACCTAGTAACAGGCTAGCAAAATCCAATATAGCAATGGCTGAGATTTTTAACATCAGCTTTCCTCTAGAGAATTTGTACCCATTGATAAGTTTTGCATCCTTATCAGTAAAAGGAGGACAAGAGTTTGCTTTAGAGGTAGAAACTCTAAGTGCAGAAAGGTTTTGCATTGATGGTTGGAGAGTAGAAGGACGGTAATCAAATTCTAAGTTCAGCAGTCTCTTAGTTATGCAAGACTGTGTTTTGAGATTAAAGTAAATTCATCTCTATCTCTACCTAGACAGATACAAATAGATATAGATATTGATGGAGATGGAGAGATAGAGACAAAGACAGAGATAGAGATATACTACCTGGTAGCAGGTTACAAACATGGATTTATTAAACCCAAATTATTGTAAGTAAACATTTTACTTATTTACAGAAAAAAATGTTTTCACAGGTTAACGTTAAAATCTGTGTCTCCTTTAGTAATGTTTAAGAGATGAAAGCTTTAAAATTAGTAGGAAGTGCAAATTGTATATGTACCTGAAATCTTTACAAAAGGGTGTCCACACTGACATATCATACATCTGTATAACCTTATAATCTTGTGCATACTTTTTTTTTTCCTACACCTTGCATCTGATCCATCAGCACATTCTGTAACTTTAAAATGTATTTAGAGCTAAATCACTTTCACCCCTCTATTAATACTGCTCTGGCCAAGTTACCGGGCTACAGCCTCCTACCTTGATCTCTCATTTAAATTACTACCACGGCCTCCTAAATGATCACTGCTCTGCACCATATTGATTTATTTTAATAGAGCATCCACGGTGATACCATTAGATCCTGTCAGTTTTGAACTCAAAACATTCCAGCGGTCCCTGTCTGATTCAAAGTAAAGGCTACGTCTTTATAACACTCTACAAGGCACTACATAATCTCTCCTTGCCCCAGTACACGTGATCTCCTTTCTTA
This sequence comes from Balaenoptera ricei, assembly GCF_028023285.1. Classification (NCBI taxonomy): domain Eukaryota; kingdom Metazoa; phylum Chordata; class Mammalia; order Artiodactyla; family Balaenopteridae; genus Balaenoptera; species Balaenoptera ricei. The sequence goes on along the minus strand of NC_082644.1, from coordinate 62,025,769 downwards.
ATATTCTTCCTTTCCATCGCTGTGTTCCAGGCACACCCACCTCTCTGCTGTTCTTCAAATATGCCAGTCACAGCCCTACCTCAAGACTTTCACACTTGTTATTCATTCTGTCTGGAGTGTTCTTCCTCTGGTAACAATTTTGCTAGCTTTCTTTAAATTGCTTCTCCCATATCGTTATTTAAGTGTAACTTCCCTTGCCCACTCTATTTAAAAATCCACCCCTTCACTACTTCCTAATCCTCTTTTTTATTTCTTCCTTCTTAGCACTAATGAGTGCTAATATATTGTTTATTAATCTTTCTAAATAGAATGTAAGAAATATATTTTTGTATGTTTTGTTCACTGCTTTATTGCAGGGTCTAGTACAGTATGTGACACACAGAAAGCAGGTGCTCAATAAATATTACTTTAATATTTATCCTAGATATGGGAAAATATTTTTTTGTAAATCATAAGATTTTAGAGATAGAAAAATCTCAGGTGCCCCTTTCTTCCAGAATTCTTATTTTATGGAAAGGATACTGAAAATAAAATGTTAAGCGTCTTTTCCAAAATCGATTAAAGTCAGAAGCGGGAATGGAAGTTAGAATTTTTTGTTGTTTTTATTCTTCAAGTGATTATATTTCTTATGTATTACTAATACCAAGATATTAGTTATAAATTTTAAGGGATAACATATGCAATATAATTCTAAAGAACAAAATATGTTCAAGAACCTAGAAAAATGGTACAGATGAGCCGGTTTGCAGGGCAGAAGTTGAGACACAGATGTAGAGAACAGACGTATGGACACCAAGGGGGGAAAACTGCAGTGGGGTGGGGATGGTGGTGTGCTGAATTGGGCGATTGGGATTGACATGTATACACTGATGTGTATAAAATTGATGACTAATAAGAACCTGCAGTATAAAAAAACAAACAAAACAACTAATACTAAACTTTCATTGGGTTATTTGTATGGAAATATGTTAATATAAATATTTCAGACATTAAAAAAAATATGTTCAAGAAAAAATAAGCATATAAAAGTAATATTCCTAAGAGACTGTGAAATCTCAGTTAATGATACATTAAAGTTATCTATAATTAGAATAGAAAAAGATCTAGAGTCATAGGATATCACAAGTCAATTACAAATGAGAAACACTACAATGTGAGTGAAAAAATGTACAGTACAAGCACACATTATACTGGGAAATACTGTAATTGAAAAATGATCATCTCACTGTATACTCAACACTGCTCAAATCCTTATTAGAATAATATCTTCAATTCAGAGCTCAGAAGCAAAATGGAGATGTGGACAAATTGAAGTGTGCTCAGTTGAGAGCTACAGAGATAATTAAAGTGCTGGGAAATTTGGCCTCTGAGGATAGGTTAGAGTAACTCGGATTACTGAAACTGAATCAAAGATGGTTGAGGTGATATTAGATAATAGTTACCAAACGTAAAATAGTTATAGTTTAAAGAATGAGAGCCAGCTGTCAGTTTCTCCATTGGGAATTAAGAAAGGGGTCAATGACATTTCTCTGCAGCATGCTGAAATTAGGTTAACTGTAATGAAACTTTTCTTTATATGGGAAAATTATTAAATGAGAAGATGTTACCGAGAAAAGTATTTTCATCTGGTAGTCTAAAATTGCCTATGGCTTCTTAATGTTCAAGACTGATTAAATCTTCCCTTTGATGTGGATATGGATGAAGTAACAAAGCAAATTCTCTCCTGGTCATTTCATGTCTGGTTCTCATTAATTGCTCCAATTCTTCTTGAAATAATGTTTGATTATGATTTAATGATAACTTCATTTTGCACAGATATCTTGGTCAGATTACTTTTGGCAGTAATCTAATTTAATATCACTGATAATGTTTGGGTAAAAATGTTATGAGATTCTCATAATCACTAATATATAAAGACTCTTGTAATATCTTCCCCAATTTTTTTTACCTTCTGCTCCTCCATCCCCAGAAGTCCCATCTATTAAACTCCATCCTACATTCTAGCAAAGGAATTAATTCCTTTTTCCAGCATAGCTCTGATCATGATAATGATAAATTTTTGCTAAGAAGAAAAACACGTGCACATTACCTATTAGCACATCTCTGTTGTCAGGGGAATAAAGGCTCTACTGACCTCTTGCACTTTAATCCTAGTATAATACACCTCTATGTTGGACACCATTTTCCTTTGATAAACTGTCCTGTAGGTTATACTGACCTATTTCTTTTTTATGAAATTTTATAGGTTGCATTTTGAAAGAGCAGAACTTAATTCACCTCATCACTGATCATTTTATATTCCTTGTCCTCTCAGCCACCTGGTGTACCCTTTAAAACATCATGCAGATGAGTATGCCCTCACAAGGACAGCTCTGTGACTTTGGTCTGAATGATTCCCACAGTCCTCTGGGAAGGAATGTGATTGACAGTATCTTCTAACTCTAGCTATCTGTACTGGTCTAAAGATAGGGATTGCCTATGCATTCTGTCATTTGGAGTTGAAAAGAAATAGCTCAATAACAGCCTCTGGGAATATTGTTTTCCCAGCAAAAACAGATTGTTTCTCTTTAAAGACTTTTCCAGTTTTCTCTTTCCAAAATCTATTCCATATTGTTTCATGACTTCATAGCAAAAAAACAATACATAAAGAACATTTTAAAAAATTTTTGACCAAAAATTCCCTTTTCATTATTGAGGTATTTAAATTTTCCTTCTCACTATTTTAGGTAGATATTGCTACCATACACATACACAAAAATCATAGTTTCAATGTATAAAATGATAAAATAAAGTGGTTTAAAAATTATTCACAATTTTATAACAAGGATAACATTGTAAAAATGGGGGATTTATATTTTGAGAGACAGAGAATAATTATATAATATAAATGCAATTTAAAATAAATGAATAATTTTTAAAAGTTCATTTTAACCAAAATAAGATGGTTTTTCAAGCGATCTTTTATAATTCATCATCTCCAATATTTAACATATAGTGGGCCTCTTTCCACATGATTAAGTCCAAATTTATTCTGTTTTAACTGCTGCATAGTACTCTACTGTTTTGGTATAAGGTTGCCGTGTATAGTTGTGTAGATTTTCCACTGATCAAGGGTCCCTTACTGACGGGACAGGTGGAGCTGAAATTTAGTCCATACAGCCTTTACCCAGCTCTATAATCACTTGTGTCTGGCCAGAGGAATTGTCTTTTTTAATTAGCACAAATTATCCATATGGGTAGCAATGGTCCTGTAGTTTTAACTGAAAAGTTTTACAAGTGCATAGTTTAAAATATCAAATAACTCAACAAGGCTTATAACCAAATACAGCAGTACACCTGTCCCAAACCTTCCCATCCCTAATTTCTGATACCTAGTACTATCATCTTCAATTTTTTTTTCAGCAAGAAATATTCCAGAATTTACATCCACATTTATCAATAAGATATTTACACCCCATATATTAATTTTTCAGTTTCAGATGTTATCTACTGAATTCCTACTATGAAAAAACAGGAATTTCCTTTTCTTACTGTCAACCACATCAATTCCACTATGCCAAATGCACACACACAGTGTTCCCAATAAAATTACTCAAATATTTTTACTAGATCAATATTTAATGTCCACATGGTTATGACTACATACATTGTATTCATTATTAAAGTGGTATTTTACATTTCTAATCTATTTCCTTTTTCATGAAGCTTTTTGTTTTAACTGCACTTAATAATTATTTTGTTTATTTGCTTATATGTGGTTAAAGGTTACTTGCTATTAATTCATCCCACAACTCTCCTCCAGAAGTATAACTATAATTTCATTATGTTCACACATCACATATTTTACTGGTTTAATTTTTTCCTTAGATAAATAATTCTTGAAGCTCTCTCCTTTTCTTCTCCAGTCTGGAGTCTGTTCTTTAATCCTGCAGGACAGCTATTATTTTGTCACCTCGGGATCTCCATTCAGCCTCATCAGAGATGTTCCCATTAACTCCTTCCTGCATTGGATCCCTGTTTCCTGATTTTCATTTTTTCCTTATTCTTGCTTTATGGCTTAATTTTAATGGACCCATACCTTACAGTAGGTCATTGAAAATAAATTGAAAACAAGTAAATTTCTTGAGGTCTTGGATGCCTGTAAATAAAATGAGAATGGTAGCTAATGCTTTTAAGAACTTCCTAAATGTCAGCGACTGCTCTCTGCATTTTATACTTATTTACTTGTTTAGTCCTCAAAACAACACTGAAATAGGGTTGATCATTATTTCCTGGGGAAAAGAGAAATTTAAGAAATTTAAATTTAAACCCTAAATCATGGAGAGGGTTGTCGTACGACCATATAAATGCTTGAAATCAGGCTTCAGAATCCATAACACTACATAACAACTCAATAGGGACTTCCCTGGCTGTCCAGTGGTTAAGACTCCGCGCTTCCAGTGCAGGAGGCAAGGGTTCGATCCCTGGTCGGGGAACTAACATCCCACATGCCACATGAAGTGGCCAAAAAAACCAAAAAAACAAAAACTCAATAGCATTATTCTACCACCACATGTGATGAATAATTAGAATTGATAAAGAATTCTATCTTCTAATGGCACTAATAAATTTATTTACTCCTTTTTCACTGTTTCATTCTACTTTTCACTGTTATCTCTTTCTGTTGTTTGGATGTTGGATATCTTATGCGGGTCCTCTAATGTTGTTATTTTTTCCCAGGTATTTTCCATTTCTGTTCTGGGAAGTTTTGTTAACTTTATTTTTCAAACCTTTATTGAAATTTTAATTTTTCTTAACATTTTATTTTTCAAAAATTTTTTTCTCCATTGTTCTCAGACACTTTTTCTTGATCCATGAACACACTCCCTTTCCTCATTTTTATATATGTATAGACTGTTGGGCTTCTTTGTACGGTGATCAGGTTGACCTGTTTCTTAGGGGAACTTCAACTGTCAAAGTCTGTACATCTCTCAGTTTCCCTGGAGGGGAATTATTTAATATCCTGCCTATAGGTTACAAGCCCAGCAGCCAGTGTTCTCAGAGCTGAGTAAGATAAATGGTTTTACTATTCTCTATATTGGCTTTCACAGGTCCCTGAATTTCCACTTAGTATCTTCATCCTCATCTATGCCTGGTGCCCCCATGTCCAGATCCATGCCTGGCTCAACCTCTTCAGACAGCTAAACTTCAGTTCCATGAAAGTGATTGTTTCTTTTACAGATTTTTAAGCAATTCTTTTCATCAGCCCCAGTAGCAACCTGCTTTCAGAGATGCCTCTATACAGAGACAGTATTTCCAAGTATTTGAGCCTATTAAATGGGCTCTTAAATGTATAGTTATATTATACAAAACATCACTGTTACTCTTTTTGGTTTTGTTTCAGACAATGCTATCAAATACCAAAAAAATTCTTAATATCTTCCAAAACTGAAATTTTTCAGTATCACAAAAGATATAAGTATATAACAGTGGGTTCACTGCTAAGTCTAAACCTAGAATACAAACGTAGTTTACATATTGTGATAGAATATTTTTCTTACATATATCCAGGCCTGACCTCCTGAGAAGTTAGACATATATGAGGACCTACCTTTCTAAGAGATAAATAAGGTTTCAATCTTATTGATTAGAAGCATGCATTTTGAAATCACTGGAACAATAGCATTTGCCAAGTTACCCATGCTATGTGTAAGATAAAATAAATTCTGCACAGTAATCTCCACTTGGAGAATTCTGCACGTACATACAGGTGGAAGAATTCATGTCTTCCGACACACTATGCCATTTCTTCTGAACAAGGAGTAAGTATGTTTCTCTCACTCACTACAGTTCCTGCAAAATGATGAAGGTGTAGAGAAAATTGTGAAGTTTTATTTTCATTTGTTTGTTTTGTGTTGTTTTAATAGGAAACCTTAACTACTATCACTAATGATAGCTTTCCTTTCCATGTGATATTTATGGTGAATATTTATTTTCTAGTTTGATAATCCAAAGTATTTGAAATGAAAAGATACCAATGATTTTCAAATGCATTTTGATGTTTAAAGACTATAATCAAAATAAATATTTTCCTTAAAATTTTTTCTTTAATTGTATGTATTTTAATCCCTTAAATATAAAATAATTGACAAATAAGTCTACTAAATCAACACAGCTCAATATCTTTTCAAGTCAAGGTTGAGAGACATGCAAGTACAAAGTCATCCATTAGGCCAATAGTTCTCAAACTTGAGGGAGCACAGAAATCAACCAGAGAGCAAGTTAAAGGTCCAAATTACCAAGCCTCTCCAGCATAGATTTTGGTTCAGTTTCTCTAGGATACTGTGCTTTTCCAATGATACAGATTGTTTCTGATGCAGCTGGCATCTAATCTTAGTTTGAGATACACTGGAGTAGGGTGTAAATTACATTATAGCAGATACTGTGTCATATTTGGTTCTCCCAAGAGTTGACCTTAGATTAAGATTCAAATGGGAGCAGTGGCCAGCTGAAGCCTAATCCCTTAGGGAAGCTCTGAGAAATTCTACAACATAAATGCCTTAATGTTATCCCACTGACAGGGAAAGGGAACTGTGGTATTTATATAGTAACTCCAGAGAGTCAATGGTAAAGACCACTCCTGAGAGTTGATTTCTCTTCACTCCCAGTCCACTTGGGCAGGGTAGCTGGGTTGTCTACAGTTCTGGTATAGTGATCTTCAGCACAGATGCAGACTGGCATGTGGAAGTCACACAGAGCACCTACTAGTAATGCCTGAGCACCACAGGCCAAGCACTGATAGTGTCCACCACAAAACTGCGTCTGCATGTTTATACCTCTCTCCTTAGTACCTGCAACATAGTAGGCAATAAATAAGTATTTTTGAAATAAATAACAATGAATAAATGAAAGATAAATGACACAGCTTGTAAGTGAGAGATTTATATTATGTTCAAATAAAATGGGATGAGTGATTAAGGCAAAATGCTAAGCCCTGATAGCACGGGATTCTGGGTAGTGGAATTTGAAGTCAGGAAGTTCTCCTCTTTATGTGATTTTCATCATATTAATGTGCACCATAGAACTGTTTGTTCTGTACTGGAACCTCTTCTCACCCATCCCTTTTAGGAAACTCCTTTGGAAATATTTTTTCTAGATTACTCTTAATAGGAAGATGCAACAGAGTTTAATGGAAAGCTTTATGTTACAACACAAATGTTGGCTATAGTGAATATCCTTCTAGCTTCCTAATTAAATATTAATCCATTTAATCTAATCTTGATTTTTTTATATCAGCATTGCTTTAAGCCATCACAAAAGCAAATAGAGAAGTAGATATGAAACTTTTAGTCTTATAAAACAGCAGAAATAAATCTATATCTAATTGGCAGATGTTTGTTCCAAAAATAATATGCGAACACTCATATGTGCATACTTTATTATACACACACACACAAATCCATATTCCTGAGTAAAAAATGCATGCCATCAAATCCCCTGAAAGTGTTGATCCAGGTAGAAAGTAGGATGGCCTTTCAGATTCTCTGTCTTACTAATGTTTCTCACATTTCCCATTCATATCTAAAGAATCAAGGTCACAGAACTTGGAAGCCAAAAAATTCAATATCCCAAGTAGCTACCTCATATCCTGCTTGGAACTGGAGGGGGAAGGGAATGTATAAGCAAGTAATTAACTGGTCCTAAATTAGAAGTATCCCACAGCCATAAAGGAAATACTCAGTTCCACACCAATAACCAATTTGTTGATCAAAAGTAGGGATTAGAATTCAAAGGCTTAAAAACGTGAGCAAAGTAACAAAGAGGTGTCAATTAATTTAACTGCATATTGGATCATGGCAAATGGAGAAGGGAGAATTAAACTCTATGAACTGCACAGTATGTCTTGCCTAAGATCACCGAAATAAAATAAAATGCTCCTGCATGCACAACTGTAGGTACACACATGCATGCACACACACACACACACACACAAACATATCTTCTAGAGGCTAAATAAAACATTTTTCTATAACCAAGTTATAATCCTAACTTTGGATAAAGTGATCTCTTCCTTAAACAAGCTGTGTAATTTTAATTTGATAATATGCCGTTAAATATTTAGTAATTTTATGTTAACTTTCTATTCCATCTATTATGTAGTTAAAATCTTCTCCTTCCACCTGTCAAAATGTTTTAAGGAATGTTTGTGTATTTGAACAAAACCAAGAGCTGTAAAAATGCCTACATGGGGCTTCCCTGGTGGCGCAGTGGTTGAGAATCTGCCTGCCAATGCAGAGGACACGGGTTTGATCCCTGGTCTGGGAAGATCCTACATGCCGCGGAGCAACTAGGCCCGTGAGCCACAATTACTGAGCCTGCGCGTCTGGAGCCTGTGCTCCGCAACAAGAGAGGCCGCGATAGTGAGAGGCCCGCGCACCGCGATGAAGAGTGGCCTCCGCTTGCCGCAACTAGAGAAAACCCTTGCACAGAAACGAAGACCCAACACAGCCATAAGTAAATAAATAAATAATAATTTAAAAAAAAAAAAAAAAAAAAAATGCCTACATGAAATACCTTTAGCCTAAATATTATACAATGAAGTAGAAACGGCATCATAGTACATTATGGTCCAGGGAGCAGGATAAGTTAAGATCTTAATGGATTTTCCAAGGGTTTCATCAGGCTTATTTGGACTGTATCATATATGACAGCGGGCACCCGAAGACCATTACTTTTGTCTTTTGGAATAAATATTATGCGTGAATCTTATCAAATTTTAGCATTTCTTTCTCAGCAATGTGACCTTTGCAAGTTCCTTAAACTGCTTTGCACACGTATTGTGAGGATCAGTGGAAATCATTTATTTAAAGCACATAGTAGTAAGTGCTCATTAAACATTGCTTTCTGTTATTTCATTATTAGCATTATTATTATGCCTTCTCAAAGACCAGTGGGACCGAATGTATGGGTAGCATTCAGAGAGCACTTAGCAAAAGATAAAAATAATAATAGCTGACATCTATTCAAGGAGCAAAATGTTCCAAGAACTGTACAAAGAGCATGAACTTATTTAATGCTATCATCAATCCTATTCCATTTCCAATTGCACATGAAGAATCTGAGCCTCTGAGAGATGAAGCAACTTGTTCAAGGTCACATGTAGAAATGGCAGGGCTGGAATTTAAACCCAGGACGTTTAGAGTTAGAGTCAGGCTCTTAACTAATATCCTACACTGTCCCTTGATAACAAAATTCAACTGTCCATATAGAAACCATGTGGGTTAAAATGCCATGTAGGGCAGATAGATAAGGAATACCAACATATGGATGAAGAAAGAATAGATATATTTCCATTAGTCACATTTGACTCATGGCTTTCACCAATAAAAAGTGAAGAGGAACTAGAAATTAAATACTGGAATTTTACTATCAAAGGTACAAGTGCTACATATAATTAGGGTGTGATTTACTTACGGTTAAATAACCTGTATAGTTAGCTGCATAGAATTTTCATGCTATTGGGTGTATTCTGTCACAATGAATTCATCTTTTCTTGTTTGGTTTTGCTTTACTATAGAAATAAAGCATATATATATATATATATACAATAAATAAAATATATTACATATCATGTACATATATTATATAATAAATATAATATCCTAAGTTAAAAATATTTCTTTTTAAATATTGATTTAATAAGCTACTACATACCATCGTACCTGACAATCACAATCATTATTCTGATGTCCCACTAGAGGAATAATGTCTCTATCCCTTATTTATAAAATGTCACATTATTGCACTTGGTACAGGGTGTATCTATGTTTGTTATTCTGTCTTTCTTTTTCATAGATACCCTTTTCTAAGTATTCACACAAATAAACACCCTTATATGAAGAGAGTTCAAAATGGCTGAGTAGGAGGACTTGGAACTCCATCTCCCCTCACAAACACACATCTACATATGAAGCAATTCTCACTGGAAGAAAACTAACTGGCAGAAAGACTTGTACAACCAAGGCTATAAGAAAGATTCACATGCAATCAAGTAGGTAGGGAAGAGAATGATCAGGTCAGGACCTGTGCACCTGGGAAGGGTCAGAGAAGATGAGGGGTGGATTACAAGGGTAGAGATCTTCCATGGGGTTGAGAGGTTCGAGTCACGTATTGGACACCCCAGCCCTGGGTCTGACACTGGAAAGACGAGTCCCCATACCTGGTTAGAAAACCAGTAGGATTAACAGGAGGGCTGTAAGAAACCTAGAATCTTCCTGTGAAGAGTGCACACACACTTGCTTACTCCCGAAACAATGTAGAAAAAGCAGATTGAAGCTGCATGCGACTCTGGTCAGTTCCCCATGACTGCTCTGGCTCATGTCACAGCTTATGCTGAGCACCTACTCTGCCCCACTTGCTTTGCAAAACAGCTCCACATAATGGCAATGGCTGCCTTGGCTAAGGGGAGTACTCAGCTGTGAGGGATGGTACCAGCCTGGACCTGATGGCATCTGATGAGGTGGGAGCAGCAATTACTGCTGTTTATAGAGGTGGAGCATCAGAAATGGGCTGGGACTCTGACTGGGGCTGGGGCAGTCACAGCCTGTGCTTCTCTGGGGTGAGGGTGCCAGTGCTGGAATGGGGGAGAGCACACACTTAGAGAGAATGGAGCTAACTTGAACCCAAAATCAAGGCTTCTGCTCCAGCAACTTGGGACCTGCTGCTGTCCCTAATAGGGTGATGTTGGCCACTGAGCAGAGCAGAAGCCCCAGCCACACCTGGCTCCAGCTCTAGTCCCACCATCTCCAGCCCCACCTGCTACTAAGGTGATAGCTGTCAGCACACCCTGGGCAAAGATGTGACTTATGTTAACATTATATCCAGGTCACCCACCAAAGCCACTAGGCACACACAGACTGTATAGGGATGCTCCCACATAAGGACAACCCTACAACACTAGAATAGATAACGGTTTCACCTAATTTCATAGAGACAGAGAAAGTTGAGCGAAATGAGAAGACACAGGAATTTGCTTCAGTTGGAAAAAAAAAAACAAGAGAAAACCTCTGAAAAAACAATTAGTGAAACAAAAATAAATAATTTACCAAATAAAGTGTTCAAAGCATTAGTAATCACAATGCTAACTGAATTAGGAAAAAGAACAGATGAACACAGTGATAATTTTATCAAGGAAATGGAAAATATAAAAAAGAACCAGTCAGAACTGAAAAATTTAATAACTGAAATGAAAAACACAATAGGAGGAACTAATAGCAAAGTAGGTGATACAGAAGAGTGCATCAAGTATCTATCCGGAAGACAGAATAATGGAAATCACTCAATGAGAAAAGCAAAAAGAAAAACAAATTAAAAAAAAAATTAGAACAATTTAGGGGAACTCTGGTAAAATCAAGCATAAAACATTTGCATTATAGTGGACCCAGAAGGAGAAGGGAAAGAAAATGGTTAGAAATGTATTTAAAAAAATTATGGCTAAAAACTTCCCAAACCTGAAGAAGGAAACAGATGTCCAGGTACAGGAAGTATGGAGGGTACCAAACAAGATGAACCTAAACAGACCCACACCAAGACATATTATAATGAAAATGGGAAAACTTAAAGATAAAAAGAGAATTCTAAAGGCACCAAGACAAAACAAGGAGTCATATACAAGGGAACCCCCACAGGGCTAGCAGCTGATTTCTCTGCAGAAACATTGCAGGTGAGAAGGCATGATATATTTAAAGTGCTGAAAGGGAAAAAAGTACAACCTAAGACATTCTACCTGGCAAGATTATAATTCAGAATTGAAGGAGAGATGAAAAACTTCTCAGACAAGCAAAAACTAAGAGTTCATCAATACTAAACCTACTCTAAAAGAAATGTTAAGGGGTCTTCTCTAAGTAGAAAAAGAAGGCTACAAGAAGATGTAAATATCTATATGAAGAAGTGCCCCTATTAAAACCAAATATATAGTAAAGGCTGAGGATCAACCACTTAAGTAAGCTAGTATGAGATTAAAAGACAAAAAATTATAAAATCATCTTTAACTATATAAGCAGTGAAGGAAAATACATGAAGATGTAAAATATGACAACAAAACCAAAAAATGTGGGGGAGGGGAGTAAAAAATGTAGATTGTTTACAATATATTTGAACCTAAATGACTACCAGTTTAAAACAAGTAGGTATAGTCATACATCAACATGTATGAACTACATGGTAACCACAAATCAAAAACCTACAATAGATACAAAGAACACAAGCATACTACTAAAGAAAATCATCAGACCACAAGGGAAGAAGTGATTGGATTAAATACCAAGACCCATCTATATGGTGCTTACAAGAGACTCATTCCAGAGCTAAAGACACACACAGACTGAAAGTGAGGGAATGGAAAAAGATACATTATGCAAATAGAAACAACAAGAAATCAGGGGTAGCAATACTCATCTCAGACAAAGTAGACTCTAAAACAGTCTATAACAAAAGACAAAGAAGGGCATTACATAATACAGGGATCAATACAAGAGGATGTAACACTCGTTAACATATACGCACATAATACAGGAGAACCTAAGTAGATAAGGCAAATGTTAACAGACATAAAGGGAGAAATTGACAATAATACAACGATAGTAGGGGATTTTAACACCCCACTTACATCAGTGGACAGATCATCCAGACAGAAAATCAATAAGGAAATGGAGGCCTTAAATGAGACTTTAGACCAGTTGGACTTAATAAATATCTGCAGGACATTACAGAAAAAAAACAGCAGAACAGACATTATTTTCAAGTGTACATGGAACATTCTCCAGAATAGATCACATGCTAGGCCACAAGAAGATAGTAATTATAGCAAGCATTTTTTCCAGCCACCATGATATGAAACTAGAAATCAATTATAGGAAAGAAAAATGGGAGAAAACACAAACATGTGGAGACTAAACAACATAGTATTAAAAAACCAAGAAGTCAAAGAAGAAATCAAAGAGAAAATCAGAAAAAACCTCAAGACAAATGAAAATGGAAACACAACTTTCCAATATCCATGGGATGCAGCAAAACCAGTTCTAAGAGGGAAGGTTATAGTGATACAGCCTACCTTAAGAAACAAACAATCAAAAATCTCAAACAGCCTAACTTTCCATCTAAAGGAACTAGAAAAAGAACAAAAAAAGCCCAAAGTTATCAGAAAGAAGGAAATAATAAAGATCAGAGAGGAAATAAATGAAATACAGACCAAAAAATAATAATAATAATAAAGATTAATGAAACAAAGAGATGGCTTTTTGAAAAGATGAAAAATTTGATAAACCTTTAGCCAGCCTTATCAAGAAAAAAATAGTGAGGACCAAAATAAACAAAATAAGAAATGAAAGAGGATAAATAACAACCAATATCACAGAGATACATAAAAATCATAAGAAAATACTACAAATGGTTATGTCAACAAATTGGACAACCTAGAAGAAATGGACAAATTTCTAGAAACATACAACCTGCCAAGACTGAAACAGGAAGAAATATACAATCCAAACAGACTGATCAGTAGTAGTGAAACTGAATTGGTAATAAAAAAATGCTCCTGGCAAACAAAAGTCCAGGACCGCAGGGCTTCACAGAGAAATTCTAACAAACATATAAAGAAGAGTTAATACCTATCCTTCTCAAACTATTCCCAAAAATTGAAGAGGAGGGAACACTCCAAAATTCATCCTATGAGGCCTCCATTACCCTGATACCAAAACCAGAAAAGGATCCTACAAAAAAAGAAAATTACACACCAATTTCTCTGATAAATATAGATGCAAAAATCCTCAACAAAATATTAGCAAATTAAATTCAACCTATATAAAAAGGATCATACAGCATTATCAAGTAAAATTTATTCTAGGGAAGCAAGGATGGGTTAATACAAATCAATCAATGTGATATACCTCATTAACAATAGGAAGGTTAAAAATCCCATGACCATCTCAATAGACAATAGAAAAAGCATTTGAGAAAATTCAACATCCATTCATGATAAAAACTCTCCTTAAAATTTATATAGAGGGTACACATCTCAACAAAACAAAGGTCATTTATAACTAACCCACAGCTAACATTATACTCAACTGTGAAAAGGTGAAAGCTTTTCCTCTAAAATAAGAAACAAGACAAGCATGCCCACTTTTAACACTTCTACTTAACACAGGATTGGAAGTCAAAGTCACAGAAATCAGACAAGAAAAAGAAATAAAAGGCATCTACATTGGAAGAAAGAAGTAAAACTGTCACTATTTGCAAACAACATGATAGTATATATAGAAAACCCTAAAGTCTCCACCAAGAAACTATTAGAACTAATATATGAATTCAGTAAGGTTGCAGGAGAAAAGATTAATATACAGAAATCTGTTGCTTTTTGTATACTAATAATGAACTTTCAGAAAGAGAAAGCAAGAAAACAATCCTGTTGAAAATCGCATCAAAAATAATAAAATACTTTGGAATAAACTTAAGCAAGGAGGAGAAAGACCTATACTCTAAAAACTAAAAATCACTGATGAAGGAAATTGAAGATGATACAAAGAAATGGAAAGATATCCTGTGTTCTTGGATTGAAATAATTAACGTTATTAAATGTCCATCCGACCCAAAGCAATCTACAGATTTAATGCAATCTCTATCAAAATACCATGACATTTCTCAAAGAACTAAAACAAATAATCCTAAATTTTACATGGAACCATAAAAGACCCTGAATTGCCAAAGCAATGTTGAGAAAAAAGAACACATCTGGAGGTATCATACTCCCTGACTTCATACTATACTACAAAGCTACAAAACAGTTTGTATTGGCACAAAAACAGACACGTAGATCAAAGGAACTGAATAGAGAGCCCAGAAATAAACTCACACAAAGGAGGCAAGAATATACAAGGGAGAAAAGACAGTCTGTTCAATAAGTGGTCCTGGGAAAAATAGCTACATTTAATAGAAAGAAATTAGTATATTTTCTCACACCTTATACAAAATAAATTAAAAATCGATTAAAGACCTAAATGTATGACCTGAAACCATAAAACTCCTGGAAGAGAACATAGGTGAAATATTCATTGACAAAAATCATGGAAATATTTTTTTGGATCTGTCTCCTGAAGCGAAAAAAACAAAATCAAAAACAAATGGGGCCTAATGGAACTTAAAAGCTTTTGCAGAGCAAAGGAAATAGTCAGCAAAATAAAATGACAACTTTCTGAATGGGAGAAAATATTTGCAAATGATACGACTAATAAGGGCTTAGTATCCAAAATATATAAACAGTTCATACAACTCATATCAAAAAAACAAAACAACCCAATCAAAAAAATGGGCAAAAAAATAGACAGATGGCCAACAGGTACAGGAAAAGATACTGAACATCACTAATCATCAGTGAAATTCAAATTAAAACCGCAATGAGATTATCACCTCATACCTGTCAGAATGACTATCACCAAAAAATCTACAAATAACAAATGTTGGTGAGGATGTGGAGAAAAGGGAATTCTTTCACACTGTTGGTGGCAGTGCAAATTGGTGCAGGCACTACAGCAAAACAGTATGGAGGTTCCTCAAAAAACTCAAAATAGAATTACCATATGATCCAGCAATTCCATTCCTGGGAAAACAGTAATTCGAAAAAATGCATGCACTCTAATGTTCATAGCAGCATTATTTATAATAGCCAAGATATGGAAGCAACATAACACCCATCAACAGATGGGTGGAAAAAAAGATTTGGTCTGCGTGTGTGTGTGTGTGTGTGTGTGTGTGAGTGTGTGTGTGTGTGTGTGTGTGTACAATGGAATATTACTCAGCCATTAAAAAGAATGGAATTCTGCCATTTGCAACAATGTGGAGGGATCTAGAGCTGTTATGATTAGCAAAATAATTCAAAGACAAATACTCCATGTTATCCCATATACATGGAATCTAAAATATAAAACAATGAAGGTAACAAAACAGAACAGACTCACAGATATAAAGAACAAAGTACTGGTTACCAGTGGGGAGAGGTAAATGGGAGGGCCAATATATGGATAGGTGTTTGAGAGATACAAATTACTATGCATAAAATAAATAAGTGACAATGCTATATTGTACAGCACAGAGAAACATACCCATTATTTTGTAATAACTTTAGATGGAGTATAATCTATAAAATTATTGAATCACTATGTTGTACACCTGAAACTAATATAATATTGTAAATCAATTAAACTTCAATTAAAAAAATAAAGAAGCGTAAACAGAACCCAACAACAACAAAAGAACACATTTAGGAAGTGGTTTTTGTTCCTTTTATTCATTGTATTCAATTGCATGTTACATTTACAGAGTTAAATCAGTTGCCTAATGTGAGTATTATAAAACCACAGAAAAACTTATATTATGTAAATAATGTTTAACCCATTTTATCATATTTTTAAAAACCACATTAAATAGTTTTGAAATATATTTTCCTCAAAAATGGAAAAGTGGTCACAGAAAATTTTAGTGACCTGACCAAAGGCACTAAGCAACTCTTGGGTTGAAACAGGACTCAGCCCAAGATGTCAAATGTCTGGCCTACTTCTCTCTTTTCAGGGCAACAGGATGAAAGCAGTAATGATATGTATTAGCAGCCCAATGCATGAATGCTTGAAGCAGAACACGTTCTTGTGGTGCCACAAGCCTTTTAAAGCAGTTTTATCCACACTAAAATGAACAACAAAGGGAACATGGGCTCTAGTCCCACGAGAGCCATATTTTCTAATGTTTCTATTAGAAATAAACTCTGCCTTCAACTCCCCATAGCAACATTATTATGAACATGGTTTTATGTGGATAAATTACTACTATATTTCAGCTACACTGTGGGTTAAATAGGCTTTTGTGAGCTGCACTGCAGATATCCTCACCTCATATACTGTTGCTACTATAGAAAAATGAATTCTGACTCCAAGCTAAAAATTTTAAAAAAGACATTTCATTGACATGGAAAATATATCGTAGTATAAAGTCCTTTTAATTCCTCAAGCCTGAAAATTTGACCATGATGGCTTTGGAGTAGAAATTGGTATTTTCTTCTCATAAGTGCCGCATATAGATATTTATCCCCATAATTTATCTTTAAAATAGTTTCAGAATACATTAGGCTGAGATATAAAATAGTTAATATTTGACCTACAAAAGTGGCTATTTTATATGGTGCAATTTAATACACAGATGTGAACCAGCCCAACTCTCCATTCTTTATTGCAAATCTTTTCTCTATTTCCCATTATATGATAGAAACACCAAAGCATATCCAGTTGTATACTATTTTGAACATTTTGATTCATTTTATTTTCATTCAACCACTATTTATTTAGCATCTCTTATGTGCCAGGCACTTTCTTTCTTTTTGTTTAATAAAAGTAAAACATATTTATAGCAGATGTGCTAAATACAGAAACATAAATAATAAAGGTCATTAATAATTTCAGAAATACTATTGATAATTTTGTAATTTTCTGGTTTTAGAAATATATGTGCTTAAAATGGGATCATGATATATATTCAGTTATAATTTTTAGATATTTATATTATATCTTTCCTGTATCATGAACTACTCTTAGCATACAGACATTTCAATGACTGATAGTCTCCCATGGTATGTTTGCACCAACACTATGCAATTCTACTCTAGCTTTTGGGTAGTTGGCTGTTTCTCATTTCTCTCTACAACATGATGAAATGTGTAGTCTTGCATATAAAAGTTGCATGCATCTCTAATTCAAACCGTAAGAAAATATTTTCTTAGAAATGGACTTTCTGGGTTAAAGAGTAAATCCACCTTAATTTTTTTCCAATTAGAAATATCTTCTGTATTATTTTAAAAAGGACATATTCATTGCAAAACCCCCAAATAATACAGAAGCATGTTAACTATGGGAATAGTCAGAGAGATGCAAAATTGCAACATTGCTGGCTTTGAAGATGGAGGAAGGGGCCTCAGCCAAGGAATGTGGGCAGCTGTAGAAACTGGAAAAGGCAACGTAACAGATTCTCCCCCAGAGTCCCCAGAAAGGAACCAGGCCCTGCTGACACCTTGAATTTTTAGCCCAGTGACCCATTTTGGACTACTGACTGTAAGATGATAAATTTACATTGTTTCAGTTACTAAGTTTGTGGTATTTTGTCATGACACAATAATTTGTGGCAATTTGTGAATAATGCATTTGTTTATCCATGCACTTTTTTTGATAGATGTTTGTGGTTTTTTCTAATTCTGTGTGTAATAAAGAAACTTGCTATTAACATTAGTGTGCAAATCTTGTATGAGTATATACTTTTATTTCTCTTGGTTGAATTTATGGGAGCTGCAATCACCCATTTCTGTGGTAATTGGGTATATAACTCTTACTGAAGACTGCACAAAATTTGTAGCATTTTACAATCCCCACAAAATAAACGAGAGCTCCAACTGCTCACATCTTCACTAACACGTGGTCTTATCAGACTTGAAATTTTAGTCATTATAACGAGTGTGAAGTGTTATCACAATTTTTTAAACAGCTTCAATAAGATATAGTTCACATAAAACTAACTCATCTGAAATGTACAATCACAGTTTTTAGCATATTCAAAAGATGTGCAACCATCACTACAATCAATTTAGAACATTTGCATCAGGACTTCGCTGGTGGCACAGGGGTTAAGAATTTGTCTGCCAATGCAGGGGACACAGGTTTGACCCCTGGTCGGGGAAGATCCCACATGCTGCGGAGCAACTAAGCTCGTGTACCACAACTACTGAGCCCGCATGCCGCAACTACTGAAGCCCGTGCGCCTAGAGCCGATACTCTGCAACAAGAGAAGCCACCAAAATGAGAAGCACATGCACCACAATGAAGAGTAGGCCCTGTTCGCCACAGCTAGAGGAAGCCTGTGTGCAGCAACGAAGACCCAACACAGCCAAAAATAAATAATAAATAAAATAAATAAATTTTTAAAAAAGAACATTTGCATCACTCCAAATAGAAACTCTGTACTTATTAGCACTTACTCCCATTGTTGTTCCAAATCCTCTACTCCCAACCACCACCAAAACACAGACAACTAATCACCTATTTTCTATTTTTATAGATATGTTTATTCTGGATGTTCATATAAGTGGAATCATACAATATGTGGTCTTTTGTTATGTGTTTATTTCACTGAGAATAGTAATTTCAGTATTTATCCACATTGTAGCATATATCATTACTTAATTCTTTTTTATTGCTGAGTAACAGTCCATTGAATAAATATACCTTATGTAATTTATCCATTCATCAGTTGAGAGTTGTTTCCAAATTTTACAATTACGAATAACGTTGCTATGAATATTTGTGAACAAGTTCTTGTTGGGATGTGTTTTCATTAATCTTGGATATATGCTAGGAGTGGAATTTCTAGGTCATACGGTAACTCCAAGTTGTTTTGAAAAGTGGCTGCATCATTTCATATTCCTACCAGCAATGAATGAATGTTCCAGTTTTTCCATATCCTTGTCAATACTTGCTATTATTATTATTTTTTTTGAATGACAGCCATTCTAGTTGGGTGTGAAGTACTATCTCTTTGTGATGTTGGTTTACATTAATCTATTCACTAATGTTGTTGAAATATATTTACATGTGCCAACTTGCCATTTGTATACCTTCTTTGGGGAAATGTCTTTTTCAATCATTTGCTTATTTTTCAGTTGGGTTATTTGTATCATTATTGTTATTTATCTATTCTGGCTACAAGTTCCTTGTCATATATATTATTTGCAAATGTTTTCTACCATTCGTTATGCTGTGTTTTCATTTTCTTCACTGCATCCTTTGGAATACAAAAGTTTTAAATTATGCTGAAGTCAAATTTATCTTCTTTTTGGTCACTTGTGCTTTTCATTACTATTAGTTTGGCAGTAAGTTTTAAAGTCAGGAAATGTGAGTTCTCCAGATTTGCTCTTTGTTTTCAAGATTGGCTATTTTTCATCTTTTGAATTTCCATATGAATTTTAGGATCATATTGTCAATTCAGCAAAAGAAGCCAGATGGAATTTGATAGTAATTGTCTTGAATCTAGAGAATAATTTGGGCAGTACTGCCATTAAAACAATATTGCCTTCTGAAAAATGTACATATAATATCTTTCTATATATTTAAACCTTCTTTAATGTCTTCAACAATGTTTTGTTGTTTTTGTTTTCAATGTACAAATCTTGTAATCTTTTGCTTAATTTATTTCTAAATATTTTATTTTTCATGGTATTATAAATAGAACTGATTTCCTAATTTCATTTTTGGATTATTCATTGCTAGTGTACAGAAAATACAATTCATTTTTGCACTCTGACCTTGTACTCTAAAAGCTTGCTGAACTTGTTTATTAGTTCTAATAGTTTTTATTGGATTCCTTAGGATTTTCCATATATAAAATCAAGTCATCTGCAAATAGATATAGTTTTATTCCTTCCTTCCCTCCCAATATTGATGCCTTTTATTTCTTTTTCTTGCCTAACTGTCCTAGCTAGAACTTCAGTACAATGCTGAATAAAAATAGTGAGAGCCGGCATCAATGTCTTGTTCCTGAACTTAAGAGGAAATCATTCAGTCTTCACCGTTAAGTATAATGCTAGTTATGGATTTTTTGTAGATGCCCTATGTCAGATTGAGGAAGTTCCCTTGTATTCCCAGTTTTTTAGTGTTTTTATACTGAAAGGGTGTTGGACTCTTTTAAATACTTTTTCTGCATTTGCTGATATGATCATGTGGTTTTTGTCCTTTATTCTATCAATATCGAGTATTACTCTGATTTATTTCCAAATGTTAAACCAACAAAGCATTTCTGGGATAAAATACACTTGGTCATGGTATACAATCTTTTTAATATAATACTGTATATGATTTGCTGTTTTTTCTTTTTTTTTAAGAAAACTGCATCCAGATTCACAAGGGATATTGGTGTATGATTTTTTTTTCCTGTTACATATTTGTCTGGTTTTGGTATTAGAGTAACACTGGCCTCACAGGATGAGTTGGTAAGTGCTTCCTCCTCTTCTATTTTTTATAGAAGAGTTTGTGATGGATTGGTGTTAATTCTTTTTTAAATGTTAAGTAGCATTCACCAGTGAAGTCATATCGGCCTGGCTTTTCTTTGTGGGAAATTTTTTTTTTTTTTTAACATCTTTATTGGAGTATAATTGCTTTACAATGGTGTGTTAGTTTCTGCTTTATAACAAAGTAAATCAGCAATACATATACATATATCCCCATATCTTTTCCCTCTCACGTCTCCCTCCCTCCCACCCTCCCTATCCCACCCCTCTAGGTGGTCACAAAGCACGGAGCTAATCTCCCTGTGCTACGTGGCTGCTTCCCACTAGCTATCTGTTTTACGTTTGGTAGTGTATATATGTCCATGCCACTCTCTCACTTCGTCCCAGTTTACCCTTCCCCCTCCCCGTGACCTCAAGTCCATTCTCTAGTAGGTCAGCGTCTTTATGTGGGAAATTTCTTAATCACAATTTCAATATCTTTACTTCTTTTGAATCTATTCAGATTTTCTATTTTTTTCTTGAATCAGAATACCAAATTCTGTGCCCTACCAGGAATTTGTCCATTTCATCTGAGCCATCTAATTTGTTGGTATACAGTTGCTCACAGTATTCTGCTATAATCCTTCTCACTCTGTGACATTAGTAGCAACGCCCTCTCTTTCTTATTTTAGTAATTTGAGTCTCTCCTATTTTTTTTCAGTCTGTAAAAAGGTTTATCAATTCTATTTATCTCTGCAGGAGATTTTTCATTTGTTCATTTTTTCTACTGTTTTTCTAGTATCTATTTCATTTATTTCTACCTTATCTTAAAAATTATTTCCTTTTTGCTCATTGCTTTTTAGTTTCACTTCTTTCTCTAGTTTCTTGAGGTAGAAGGTAAGGTTACTGATTTGAAATTGTTCTTCTTTTCAAATATAAGATGTTTAATGATATAAATGTCCCTCTAAGCTCTTCTCTATCTATATCTCACAGTTTGGGTATATTCCATGCTTGCTTTCACCCACTGCAAAGTGTTTTCTAAATTTTTCTTTTTTTAAATTTAGGAATATGTTGTTGAATTTCCATTTTTCTGGGAATTTCCCACTATTTCTTCTGTTTTTGATTTCTAATTAATTCCATCTTCTTTAGAGAACACACTTTGTCTGATTTCAATCATTTTAGATTTATTGAGACTTGTTTTATGACCAAGAATATGACTTCTCCTGGAAAAGGTTCCAAATGTTCCCGGTCTTGAGAAATTGTGTACTGTCTTGCTTTGGGGTGAAGTGTTCTATCTACGCCTGCTAGTGTTGCAAAGTTTACTATAACTTGCTCATCTTCTGTCTAGTTATATTTAAGCACCAATGAAAGTGGGGTGTTAAGGACTTCAACTATTACTGTTGAATTGTGTATTTCTTCCTAGATTCTGTCAGTTTTGCTTCATGTATGTTTTGGGAGCTCTGTTTTTAGGTGGATGTATGTTTATAACTATTATACATATCTAGTGGATTGACCCTTATGCCATTATGAAATGTCCCTCTTTATCTCTAGTAACTCTTTTTAAAAAAAAATGTCTATTTTATGTGATACTAGTATAGCCACTGCAACTCTGATATATTATGTTTGCATGAATATATTTTCCCGTCCTTTTGTTTTCAAAGCTACTTGTGTCTCTGAATCTAAAATGTGTCCCTAGTAGACGAAATATAGTTGGATCTTGCTTTTCTATCCTGTCTGTCAATTTCTGCCTTTGATTACACTGTTTAATCCATTCACATTTCATGCTATTATTGATATCTCTGGATTTATCTCTGCCATTTGCCTTTCTGTTTTCTTTATGTCTTGTGTCATTTTTGTTCCTTGGTTCCTCCTTTATTACTTTCTTTTGCATTGAAGGAATATTTCCCAGTGTAATATTTTAATCTTTCATGATTTTTCCCAATATTTTTGTGTTAATTTCTTAGTGAGTTCTCTAGAGCATACTCATTTATCTTATGAGAATCCACTTCAAATTTATACTAAATTAATTCCAATGAGCTATAGAAATGTTATTAGTCCTTTATAACTCGATTCCCTCTTCCCCTTTTCTTGTGCTGGTTTGGTTACATACATTGTATCTATATGTGTTACAAATCCAACCATATACTGTTATAATTATTAACTTATGTAATGTTATATCTTTTTAAAAAGCTGAGAGAGAAAAATAGAAAGCATATCTGATTATACTAACCTGCTTATTTACCATTTCTAATTCTCTTCATATGTTTCTGTGGATTCAAGTTAATTATCTGGTGTCATTTCCTTACTCAAATACAGCTTTGTTCCCACCCACCTCCTTTGTGCTATTATATAATTATATACACATTATATTATGCAATAGCTTTTTAATCAGTTGACATAAAAGGAGAAGAAATATGCAATTATTATGTCTTTTAAAATTACCTACTAATTACCTTTACCAGTGCTTCTATTTTTTCATGTGGATTTAAATTACTTTCTGGTATCTCTTGCTTTCAGCCTAAAGAAGTTCCTTTAATATGTTTTGTAAAGCATTTCTGCTAGAAACAAATGTCTCCCCACCCCCCATACACACACACACACACACACACACACACACACACACACACAATCCAGGGATGTCTTTTTTTTTGACTTCATTTTTAAATATTAAACATTTTATTTGAGAGAATTGCAGATTCATATATAGTTGTAAGAAATGATATAGGAATCTACTGTGTTCCCTTTACTAAGGTTCCCCTAGTGGCTGCATTTTGCAAAACTACAGTAAATACCAAAACTAGCTGTTGACAGTGATACACTCAAGATACAAAAAAATTCTTTCACCACAATGTTCCCTCATGTTGTCCTTATATAGCCACTCACCCTTGCCTCCTCTTTAACCCTTTACAAACACTGACCTGTAATCTGGTTCTATCATTTTGTAATTTCAAGCATGTTATATAAATAGAATCACACAGTATGTAACCTTTCAAGAACTTTGAGATGGGTCTCTTTTCCTCAGCAAAATTTTCTGGAGGTTATAGGTTGTTTTCTGTATTAATAGTCATTCCCTTTACTTTATACTCTGAATAATATTCCATAGTATAAATGTACCACAGTTTAATTATGTACAAGTGAAAGACATCTGAGTTGTTTCCAAATAAAGCTGCCATAAATATTTGTGTACAGGTTTTTGCATGAAGATTTCAGCATTCTTTGGGATAAATGCTCAAGGGTCCTATTGCTAGGCTATATATGATAGTTTTATATATAGTTTATCGAGACATTTCCAGACTTGAGGTACCATTTTATATTCCCATAAGAAAAATATGAGTGATCTAATTTCTCCTCATTTTTACCAGCATTTGGTGCTGTCATATCTATTCAAAAATTACATCTATCCAATATTATGCAATATACAAAAGGCTATTCATCAAATGCACTGTAATTTTAAGTTTGACATTTATGTTTGCATCTTCATTATTGTCTGCTCTATTTTGATATAATCAATTGCTTGTTGAATCATGACAGTGAATGAGAAATTTTCTAAATTGTTCTGTTACTTGTATGTTAGAAAGATATTCATACTGATTCATTGAGCATGGGTCAGCAAACTACGGCCTGCAGGACACAACTGGCCTGTGACTTATTTTTATAAAGAAAGTTTTACTGGAACAGAGCTATTCCCATTTGTTTACCTATTATCTATAGTTTTCTATATGTTGCAAAAGCAGAGTTGAGTAATTGCAACAGAGACCTTCTGACCAACAAAGTGAAGTATTTACTATCTGGCCCTTCATAGAAAAAATTTGCCAACCCCTGCTTTAGAAGATTTTTTCTTTGAAATGCAATATCTTTCCTATAGTTGATAGTATTTCTCTGTTAAACAGAGGGACTGGTTCCAGTATTGGAAATGATATTATGAAGTTTCTCTCTGAATCTGTGAAACTAAGCTAGTGTTAAAAGAAAATAATTTAGATTTATTTTGCTATTTTGCATATCAGATATCAAGTAATGGATAAAGCATGGGAATAAGAATAGAATCAGACTTAGGAACAGTCATGGCAGTGATCTTTAGCTTTCTACTAAGAATGTTCCTCATTAATTTACCCAGGATTTACTTACAGCAGTACCTAAATCTTTGCTAGACTATAATTAGGAGCCAGCCACATAATATCCCTGTTCTGTCCTAACATGACCAAATCCAAGCTGGGAGTAAACTGAAGTTTTGATTCCTAGGTTGATGTAGAAACTTATATATTCCTGATTGTCAAGGGCCTAAATTTCATCCTTCTCTTGACATATCTGAATTAAGATTCCTCTTCTACCTACATTCCTAGGCCTACTTCCTTCATATTCAGGTATTAAGGGGATGAATTGATAATGACTTTTCTAGTTTCTAGTGCTGTCTTTACTTTTAAAATTCAATTTAAAAAATATGTTGATAATTTTAATGGGAATACTGGAATGAGCAGGAGAAGAATACACCCTTAGGTTACCATCTTCCCAGAAGTCAACTGAATATTATTAAGAGGAAAGGAAAGGGAGAGAGAGAGGGAGAGGAAGAGAAAGGAAACTGCCACTTTTATAAATGGTAAAAAATAAAAGAATAGAAAAGAGCAGTAATAGTAAATAAGCAACCCTGGAAGTAAAGTGATATCCAGGGGCCTCTGACAACATCAAAGCCTAGGGCAGACATAACCAGGTAGGGGTTCAGATAGAACACAGAAGAAGTGGCATCGTCTCAGTGTTCATTTTTGTATCTCTTGTGCTTCATGTCAAAGCTCATTTGACCTCAAAAGAAAAGGAAAACCCAAAGAGAAAAATTTATCCTACAAGGAAAACCAAGTAAAATGCAGCTTCACAAGGCAAATCCCTTTTGTGCTCTAAAGAGTACCTTCAACAATGAATGAAGCAAGCAACAAAAGTCAAGCTTGTCTGCAGAGCTGGTTTGTTTTGCATATCCCAATTCAATCTCACTTTATCCCAAGGCACATACAGATTTATATACAATCATAAAACATTCACACCTGAGAAATAATCTCTATAGAACTTGTTTTCAATGATTTGGGGGTCATAGACCCTTTTGAGAATCTGTAATGGCTACAGAGCTTCATTCCAGAAAAAAAAAAATTGCTTACAATTTCAGGGATTTCAAATATCTTGTAGTCCAATCCTTGTTCTAAAGAAATTTTGTAAAAGAGCAAAAAATAAGGGAATTTGGTGCTGTCCATATTCTCATTGCAATGTTCTCTTTTTTAAACGATGGCTTTGTTCTATAACAAACCACAGAGAGATATTTCACTGATGTCTAGATTACTTAACAATGATGCCCGAAGTCGTTTGTTGTTATTTTTATTGTCTGTCTTAAATCTAGACCATCTTATTTTTTTTTCTCACAGATGCCATAGGGAACCATACTACTCATTTGGTCCAGTTTTGCTGTATTTAAATTCTGACCACAGAGCGAAAATAGAAGGGGAAACGGATGATTAAATGTGATATCTAAATTAGTCCCCACATTCCAATTGAGCATTTCTCATCGTAATAACTTGAGGTGTTTTAAAGACTTCAAACAGAGCATTTTGTATCTTAGATATAAATCATGTAGAATTGAGCTCTGGTCATTAGCTGGAGTAAATCTGCCTTAGCCTTCTTTCTCTCAAAGACTGTGATACTGAATTACAGAGCTCAAACTGTAGAGGAACTTTATATGGATCTCATTTAATTCACAGACCTAAATCACTAATACTGTTTCTTTTCATGTATTTTTCACTTCTACGAAAACCTTTGCTCATCTTCACTGGCATTACCATATCACAGTCTATGATTATCTCAAACCTGCTTTCAGAATAAGTTCCAACACCTCAATATGCTCATTAAGTCTTTCAATACTTTCTAATTTCTTAATTTTCCGGTTCCTTTTATTTCCCTAGGAAAGTACAATTAAGGGGATAGAGGGCTGTCCAATGTCCTGATCTATTAATAAAGTAAAAACATCAATGATGATAACTGTAATTATGGTGGCAGTCAACTCCTATTTCAATACAATACTCTTTATATAACTTATATAATGCATATTAGCCCTACTCTCACAGTTATAATAGATATCACCCTCATATACAATATAAAGGTACGGGGTAGAGAAAAACTACCTTCTTCTGTAGCTATAGGTCTTTGTACTAATTATGATATCAACCCTCTGAGAGACAGCTAAAATTGAAGTCAATCAGATGGAACTTTAGAACAGAACAACAGGTAGCAAATATTTATCTATTATTTCTTAGATTATCTAACCAGTCTGGCACACAAAATACCACCTAAATTTTTTTTCTTACTTTGAACACAAAGAAAAGAGTATATTATATTTACTCATAGAAATCCCATATCTACAATCCCATGAACTCAAAGGTGAAAAACTGTATAAATAATATTGGTTTAGATGTTTATTACTCAAGGCTCTCTTAGATAACAGTGATAAAATAAATTCAAAAGAGCTTAATTCAAAAAGCATAAATAAGTATGTAAACAAAGTGAACTATTGAAATTTTGGCTCAAATAATTTAAAAGTTCAGTTAAAGTATGATTTTAGACATGATTAGGTATAGGATCTCAAATAGTGTCATCATGACTCAGTTTTCCTCCTTCCATCTTTTGGCCATGTGTTTTTATGTTTGCTCCATTTTCAGGTAGGTTTTCCTTTACTAAGAAAACATGTTCCCTGGTAGCCCCAGACTCTATTCAGTCCTTCCAGAAATACCCAGTAGGAAAAGCAAATGAATGCAAACAGTCTCAAATAATGCAAACATATACACACACACGAGCAACACACACAAAACCCAATAAGCCAGAACTGAGTTTCATTGGGCTTCATTGGCCAGGTTTAGGTCATGCTCACTATTGGAGTTATGGGGGCAGAGTAAAGTTCAATAGAATTATACGAACTAAGATTTCTGAAGGGGTAATTACTCAAGGAAAATAAAGATAATATTAATAAAAGAACAAGGAATGAATGTAGGCAGAGAAATCAGTAGATATCCAGAGCTGTTTCACTACCCCTAGAAGTTTACTATCCTTACATTACTCACTTCTTAAACTATAAGTTAATACATAATGAATCATTCTAAGTTCCTTAAATGTGATATGTTCTTTCTGATCTCTGGACTACTGAACGTTTTCTTTTCTTCATCAGGAATACATCCTTCCTCTATTTTTCTTTGTGTGGCTGAAACTTAATTCTCTTTTGTGCATTAGTTTGGACATAGTTTTCTTGTAAGTTAGGTACTTACACTATGCACCTAACCCCATTTTACATCTCCTGCACTAGACTCTAGGCATTATGAAGGCAAAAGCAAAAAATTGTTGAAAAGAAAAAACATCGAGTAATCACCATAATACCTGGCAACAATATATGCTCAATAAATATTTGTTGGATGATGGATAAACTTACACATGTATAAAATTAAGCCAAATATTTCTCAAGTGCAAACTTAAAGTAAATAACAATATGAAGGATCTGAGGAATAAAGAAAATGGAAGAGTATTTCTGAGCTCTTTTCCTTGATAATAAGAATATGTGTGTTTTTCATACACAAATTTTCCTCAAGGTGTTTTAACATCTTGAATTCCCTACTATGATAAGTTTTTGAGATTTCCCTTTTATAAACTCATTACATATGCAATTATCTTAATATCTCTTTCATCACTAGAGTATACATTGTGTAAGTATAGGGATGTCACCTTTCTTAACCATTGCTACAAGCAACACCCAGCTGAGTGCTCAGCACAAAAGTGGATATCCAATAAATATTTCTTATCAGTGAATGCATGAATCATTTGAGTAACTGTTAAGTCACCAGAACAATGGCCTTCCACTTTATGATCCCTGCAAACAGGGAGAGGTTTTAGGTAAATGGCCTGATCCATGACACTTAAAATCACTCTGATTTCAACAGGAAGACCATTCTCTAAGCACAAGAGTCATGTGAAAAACAAAAACTCAGCTGTCTCAATACATTGTCAATAGTAAGTACTCTTGCATAAAATTTCTGTAATAGTAATCTTTTTCATCATGAACATGAATGCCACTTCTTATAAAACAAAGCACTCAAAACCCACCTACAAACATACCTTACACGCACAGACACACAGACACACAAATTTCATTCCCAGTGAATTCCCCTGAGAAACAATTACAAATATATGGGTTTATTTCTGGGCTTTCCATTCTATTTCATTGGTGTATGTGTTCATTTTTATGTTATTATCCTACCATTTTGATTAGTATAGCTTTACAATATCATTTGAAATCAGGAAGTGTGATGCCTCCAGTTTTGTTTTTATTGCTAAAGATCGCTTTGGCTATTCACGGCCTTTTTTGGTCCCATACAACTTTTAGAATTCTTTTTTTCTGTTTCTGTGAAAAATATTACTGGAATTTTGATAGGGTATTTTATTGAATCTGTACATTTTTTTGAGCATCTGACAAGTGGTTAATACACAAAATGTATAATGAACACATACAATTCAACAGCAAAAATAAGAACAACAAACAAACAAATAATCAGACTGAAAATGGGTAATGGATCTGAACAGACATTTCTCCAAAAGAGATATACTAATAGCCAACAAATACATGAAAAAATGCTCAACATTTCTAATCATCAGGGAACGTAAATCAAAACCACAGTTAAGATGAAGTGAAGACCCAAGGGTACAGTATCAGTTTTACAAGATAACTAAGTTCTAGAGATCTACTATACAGCATAGTGCCAATAGCTAACAATATTATATTATGTACTCAAAATTTGGTAATTGGGTAGGTCTTATGTTAAGTGTTCTTACCAAAAATAAATAAATAAATAAATAAATAAATAAATAAAGGGGTGGGAGGAAACTGAGGGAGGTGATAGATATGTTTATGTCCTTGATGGTGGTGATGGTTTCACAGGTGTATAGCTGTTCTCAAACTCATCAAATTGTAAAATTAAACATGTACAGCTTTTTTACATATCTATCATACTTCAATAATTTAATTAATCAATTAATTCTACACTGAAAATTATAATAATTAAAGTCATTGATCTTGGATCAGAAAAAAAATATGGACTTCACTATTCAAATCCACTTCACTCCAGTTATCCCATAAAGAAGAGAAAAAAAAACCCCATATGCACACCAAATACCCAAGTTGCAGAGCAGCTTGATAAGGAATTTGTTATATTATTTTGCTAATTTTGGTTTTTTTTCCAACACTTGCTCTCTTCTAAAAGTCATATGACGCATTCCTAATATTATACTTTCCAGATGTGCTACATCAGGTGCACGATTTATAATGACTGGGAAAGTAGATAGATGTCTTAGGACACTCCTTAGTAGGGGCCCAAAGCCATCACACCTATGCACAGGTTATGACCTTTGTCTTATCTTACTTATCCCAAAAGAAGGTACAGAACACTATAGAGATTAAAATTAAAGAAATATATGTCTTCTGCTCTGACTTTGCCTTTCTTGCAATTTTTCTAAGGGGGAAACTGTTTCTATATTACACATCATATTTCAGATACATATTTGTCTATTTCCTAAATATTAATAAGGAATAATAGTTTTAACACCACAATAGAAATAGGATATGTTAATTTTTGTCAACTCCTGATCCTAAATAATAAATACATAAATAAAATTCTTGAAGCTCATTTCCACTCTTCCTATTGATTTCCACTTGCCATAAATTCTAAACACTAGCTGATATTATGTAATAAAATGAGAGAAAATATTTCCATTATTACTGTCAATATCTTTCTGCTTGTCTCAGCCCCATTACCAATATGTCAAATACTTAAAAGTCCAAAAATGTCATTAGGATTTCAGTTTATGTTTTCTCAGGTGCTCTGCTCCTCATATGCTGTAACCAATACACAGAGGTTGAACAAGATAGCTCCATGAATAGCTGCCATTAGCGTGGAGATACTTTTGGTGGCTAGAAAACTTCCTTCTGTGTGACTCTACTAAACAGAGTCACAAAATGAACTCAGAACCATTAAAGATAATATCTACCCGCTATCTGGTTATGCTGGGGTTATAGCTCTCCTTTCTACCGAGCTTTTTAAATCTCAAGGTCCCTTTCTTTTTGACAGGGTGAGGAGGCTAAAACTATGACTGTGTGTGAAACATCACAATTTTGGTTATGTTGGGCAGAGGGGAGAGCTTCAATAAATACCTTTGGAGGATTATTTATTTCAAGTGCACAGCCATGCTAAAAACACTTTCAGATCTTTCTTTTATCATCCCCATTCAATTTGTGTCCCTTTTACAGGAATATCTGACACCAATAACTTGCACAGTTTTTACAAGTCACACTTGGTGACAAAATAATGGGCTTAAAGTTAGCTTTAAATGTATTAAAATGCTATCTTTTCTCCTACCAGCAATCTTACCTTGGGCATGTTTCTTAACTTGATAAGCCTCTCTTTTTCTTTTTTTTTAAACACCGTTCATTGTGGAAATACCCATATCATATGTCAATCTGTGCTCCACACATATTAGCTTCCTTCCTCTAATTATAATGTGTTTTCCTCTCAGGATAAAATCTTTATGACCTAAAGACCTTATCAACATAAAGTCTTTGTTTGTTAAAGTCTAGTATATGATATCTAACATACGATTAAAACAGAACTGGTAATAACATATTTACCATTTTTAAGTCATGGTAGGCTCTAAGTACTTATTTAAGGAGTCGTATTACACATTAAAATAATCTTTTAAAACAAATTTTACTTCTAAGAATAATTTACTAATTTTATTCTAGATTTGAACTTTATTACATTTCTGTAACTAAGTAAGTCAAACTTCTGTTGACTAGTTACTAGTCAAATACTGTGATTTGTAATCATATAAGTAAGCATTTATTGATATCTATTTTTATTTTTAATTTCATATTTTGTAACTCTATACATTTTTTTCAGATGACAAATTTCTTCTTAAGTGCTAGCAAATGCCATAAGCCCTGATAAGTAACCTAGAATTCTCAAAGGATACGATAGCCTTAATATTTAAGATGAATATTGTCCACTCTTACTGCAGTAGTGCACATTTCAATAAGTATTAGATTAAAATTTTTGATGTTTTGATAAGTAATTAGAAGAGTTGATTTTCTAAAGGCATAAAATAAAAGTGGGCACAAAGTCTACTACATTTGGGGTGTTCAATAGATATTTGGTAAATAATAGAAGAAATTACGTTATATGCAGAGAAAACTTCATTTTCACTACTCCAAAATTTCTCTGTTTAATCTCCTTTCCAGAGATACATTTTTTTCTCCTTAGTTTATTTCTGCAGTACTCTTATGTGGGATGGCTATATAAAAGCATTTCTCCAACTTATTTGTTATGGATATATTTTTAAAAATATGTTGATCTGTAATTATGTCAGTATACTTTATGGCATTTTTAGTGTATATTTAATTTAATATTTAAAAAAAACCAAAATAACAGGATGTCTCATTATAACTAATGATAAACTATCTCTTCAGTAGTATAAGGGAATTTTCCCTCTGAATGAAGTATTTATTAATGCTTACCATATTGACAACTGATTTCTAATAACATAATAAATTTTTGGTCTATTAAGAAATAAGTACTATCCTAGTGCAAAACAGGGTCATTTATTTGTACCACCTCTAAATGTAATTAAAAACTTTGTAGTAAGGCTACTTATGTGTTCTTTTAGTGTTGCCTTTATCTGATTTGCTGAACAAATTTGATTGTTCAGTTGTTAAAATACCTAAGACATACATATTTTGGTATTAATTGATCTAAGAGAACTAGCTGCAATCTGCATATTTTAGCTTTTAAATAATTTGTTTTCAGAATCATTTTTTAAAAGCTTATACTCATGAACTAAAATACCCACATCTAAATCTACTCAGCTTTTTCTTATTAAATTTTAAAGCACATATTTTAGAAGAACATTTTCAAGTTTTCAAAACCCTAAATATCAATAAAATAGAAACTAACAAGCAAGTCCAACTCCAGTGGGAACTTGTCTTATGAAGTAGATCAATAAAGATTCCAGCTAAGCTCCTAAGAAAAGAAAAATCATCCACCTGCTAGGGGATCTGCATTTCAACAGCCTGTTTATATATTTACTCACGTTGAAAAGGAGCCAAATGCTGTGGTTTTTACCTTTTAGCTGTTCCAAACAGAATTTTTTCCCTTAATAAAGATGTACTTTAAAAGTAAGTTAGGGCCTTCCCTTGTGGTGCAGTCATTAAGAATCCACCTGCCAATGCACGGGACACGGGTTCCATCCTTGGTCTGGGAGGATCCCACATGCTGCGGAGCAGCTAAGCCCGTGCACCACAACTACTGAGCCTACACTCTAGAGCCCGCGAGCCACAACTACTGAGCCCATGTGCCGCAACTACTAAAGCCTGTGCGCCTAGAGCCCATGCTCCGCAACAAGAGAAGCCACTGCAATGAGAAGCCCGCGCACCACAACGAAGAGTAGCCCCTGCTCTCCACCACTAGAGAAAGTCTGTGCACAGCAACGAAGACCCAATGCAGCCAAAAAATAAATAAATAAATAAATAAATTTATTTTAAAAAAAGTAAGTTAACTACTGTGCACTTTTTTTTTTGCCTTTTCATATTTAAGGAAAACGATGCATATAAAATACAGAGCAAATACATAATCCTAAAGAGTATGTAAATTGGAGTAAATGATATATCCTATTTAACATTTTACTTTCAGGGTTGTATAGAAATAAATATGACTTAGAAATGGAAAACTAGGTCAGTTGAGGTTTTGTGTGAGCATAGTCTCCCAATGCACATATGATAATAGAAACACATCAAAATACACTGACAAAAATTCTCCCCTCAATTGCTTTCTTCCAGAGCATCAAAAAATCAGTGGTGGAGCAACAGTAGTAAAATGCTTTTCCAGGATGCTCAATGATGCAGTGACTTGAAGAGAATCAATAAGAGAAAGATGAGAGAGTCAAATCCATTCTAGCTATGGAGTAAAACTTCTTAATCTTCCTTAAAAGTCATTTGTGGTCACCTAGTAGAACTACAAAGCCTTCTCTCGAATACCACAGGAGAAAGATGCATGCCTGTGCTGCTAATTCTGATATAAACCTCTTAACTGGGAGCACAGTATAGTTTACAGAAAGGACATTGGAGTCATAGAAATCTTAATTGAAATCCTACCTCTTTCAGACACTTTGTGTTTTTTTGGCACCTTACCTATTTTGAGACTCAGTTTTCTCACCTATTACTTAGGGATGATAATATGTACATCATAAGACTGTTTTGAGAAGTATATAAGAGAATATTTAAAATCTATCATATCACTCAATAAATGGTAGAGGCTTTAACATTTTTAAAAATAATCTCCAAAGTATGTTAACTTTAATGGTTTTTGATTAATCAGTTTATAAACAGACTTTGTAACAAGTTATTACATTAGCACTATCTACATATGGGATAAATATCAAGCCTTTAACTATATAAAATATGAAATAACTCACAACTTCAGAAAAAAACTGTCAGATTTTTTTAGGGTAGCCATGATAGGGTAACTTTACTCCTTAGGTTGAATTAACTAATTTCTTACAAACTGTATAGCAGACAAAGTTAATATAATGAGAATTCCTGTAAGTCTGGTCACATCACAGGTATTTGGCTGGTACTGTGTAGATTCATTTTAACGATATTCTTACTTCTGATTTCTTACATGAGAGCACTGAAATTATTTGTAACTTTCACTATGCTTTTTCAAATAACCATAGATTTTTTTCTTGTCTATATATAGTATCTCTCCTAATAATGTACCCAGATAACATAAAAGAAGAAAACCTTCTACTGATAGTTACAAAACACATGTGCTTCTAGTTAAATTGCTTTCCCTAAAAATACCAAAAGAAATATGTGTATAATGTAACAAAAATACAATAAAAGTGCCTTACTGGCCAGGGCCTTGATATTTTAATTCTGTAAGAGAAATCCAGAAGCCAAGTGTCATGACTAGATATTAGTAACCAGTTCCATCTACCTATCTAACTTTTAACATCTACGTTCATGTACTCTGCCTTCACCTATCATATTATGATTAAACTATATTCCTAGCTAAGACAATTTTCCACTTGTGCAATAGATCTCATCTCCTCTCACCTAATTAGGACTATTGCTTCAGGAATTACCCCTCTCACTCTCTTCTGAATCATCACATGCTTCTCTGAGTCTCTAATGGATCATACTTATCAGCATATGAATATCCTCTTATTTCTCCCATGAAGGAAAACAAAATATTCCTTCTGACACCAAATCACTCACCAGCTGCTACTGTCCTGATTGTCTGCTCCTCTTTTGACAACACACCTAAAAAAAAAATTGTGAATTCAAAATATGTAGCTCCTTTCCACATGTTTTCTTAATTCCACTCCATTCAGGCTTTTGTTCCCACTACAACTCCATACCACTCTCATCAAGGTCAACCATAACCTACACAGTGGTAAGTCCAATGGTCAATTTTCAGCCCCTCCCTTACTCTATCTATCACCAGGATTTTACACAGTCAATTATTTCCTTGTTCAGGAAGCACTTGCTAAACTTGGCAAGCAGGGAAGGTTCTTCTCTAATATCACCAGTCACACTCTGTTTTAGTCTTCCTTGATGGCTCCTTCATTCTCTTTACTCACTTTCTAGTTAGTCTCATCCACTCACATGGCTGTAAGCACAATCTATGCTGTTGATTCCCAGCTTCATGTCTCTAGTCTGGAAATCTACTCTGAATTTCTTATACAACACTGTCAATTGGAGGGTAAGTAGCAGTAGCACCTTAACATGTCCCATATGTAGTTTCCCATATAGTAAATAATAATTATATTTAATTCATTCCTCTGGTTAAAAAAAAATCATGGATGTATCAGCATTTCATTCTCTTATTCTCCATCTCCCATCTATCAGTTGTGCCTCTGTTTTCAAAATTTAACCAGGATGTGACCAATTTTCACCATCCCCACCAAAATGCAATAACCAAAAATCTAATCAACAGAATCTCTTGCCTGGTTACTCAGTATCCTCCTAACTGTTCTCCATTCTTCCATCATATCCCACTTTCATGTATTGTCAAAACAGCAATAGTGAGAATATCTGCTATATTTTATTTTTTATTGGAGCATAATTGCTTTACAATGTTGTGTTAGTTTCTGCTGTACAGTGAAGTGAAACAGCTATATCCCCTCCCTCTTGGACCTCCCTCCCATCTGACACCACATCCCACCCATCTAGATCATCACAGAGCACCAAGCTGAGCTCCCTGTGCTATACCGCAGATTCCCACAAGCTACCTATTTTACGCATGGTAGTGTATTTATGTCAAACCTAATCTCTCAATTCATCCCACCCTTCCATTCCCCCGCTGTGACCACACGTCTGTTCTCTATGACTGCATCTCTATTCCTGAAGTATAGGTTGATCTGTACCATTTTTCTAGATTCCACATATATGCATTAACATACAATATTTGTTTTTCTCTTTCTGACTTACTTCACTCTGTATGACAGACTCTAGGTCCATCCATGTCTCTACAAATGACTTGATTTTGTTCCTTTTCATGGCTGAGTAATATTCCATTGTATGTATGTACCACATCTTCTGTATCCATTCATCTTTCTATGGACATTTAGGTCGTTTCCATGACCTGGCTATTGTGAATAGTGTTGCAATGAACATTGGGTTACATGTGTCTTTTTGAATTATGGTATTCTCAGGGTATATGGCCAGTAGTACCCATTTTTTGATTGGGTTTTTGTTTGTCTGATATTGAGCTGCATAAGTTGTTTGTACATTTTGGAGATTAATCCTTTGTCCGTTGCTCCCTCTGCAAATATTTCCTCCCATTCTGAGGATTGTTTTTTGTCTTGTTTATGGTTTCCTTTGCTGTTGCCAAAGCTTTTAAGTTTCATTAGGTCCCATTTGTTTATTTTTGTTTTTATTTTTACTACTCTAGGAGGTGGGTCAAAAAAGATCTTGCTGTTATTTATGTCAAAGAGTGTTTGTCCTATGTTTTCCTCTAAGAGTTTTATAGGGTCCAGTCTTATATTTAGGTCTTTAATCCATTTTGAGTTTATTTTTGTGTATGGTGTTAGTGAGTGTTCTAAGTTCATTCTTTCAAATATAGCTGTCCAGTTTTCCCAGCACCACTTATTGAAGAAGCTGTCTTTTCTCCATTGTATATCCTTGCCTCCTTTGTCAAAGATTAGGTGACCATAGGTGCGTGGGTTTATCTCTGGTCTTTCTATCCTGTACCATTGATCTGTATTTCTATTTTTGTGCCAGTACCATACTGTCTTGATTACTGTAGCTTTGTAGTAGAGTCTGAAGTCAGGGAACCTGATTCCTTAAGCTCCGGTTTTCTTTCTCAAGATTGCTATGGCTATTCAGGGTCTTTTGTGTTTCCATATAAATTGCAAATTTTTTTGTTCTAGTTCTGTAAAAAATGCCATTGATAATTTGATACGGATTGCACTGAATCTGTAGATTGCTTTGCGTAGTATAGTCATTTTCACAATATTGATTCTTCCAATCCAAGAACATGGTATATCTCTCCATCTGTTGTTGTCATCTTTGATTTCTTTCATCAGTGTTTTTATTGTTTTCTGTGCACAGGTCTTTTGCCTCCATAGGTAGGTTTATTCCTAGGTATTTTATTCTTTTTGTTGAAATGATAAATGGGATTGTTTGCTTAATTTCTCTTTCTGATCTTTCATTGTTAGCGTATAGGAATTTGAGAGATTTCTGTGTATTAATTTTGTATCCTGCACTTCACCAAATCCATTGATTAACTCTAGTAGTTTTCTGGTGGCATTTTCTGTGTATAGTATCATGTCATCCGCAAACAGTGACAGTTTTACTTCTTCTTTTCCAATTTGTATTCCTTTTATTTCTTTTTCTTCTCTGATTGCTGTGGCTAGGACTTCCAAAACTATGTTTAATAATAGTGGCGAGAGTGGGCATCCATGTCTTGTTCCTGATCTTAGATGAAATGCTTTCGGTTTTTCACCATTGAGAATGATGTTGGCTGTGGGTTTGTTGTATATGGCGTTTATTAGGTTGAGGTAAGTTCCCTCTATGTTCACTTTCTGGAGAGTTTTTATCATAAATAGGAGTTGAATTTTGTAAAAAGCTTTTTCTGCATCTATTGAGATAATCATATGGTTTTTATTCTTTAATCGGTTAATATGGTGTATTGCATTGATTGATTTGCATATACTGAAGAATCCTTCTATCCCTGGGATAAATCCCACTTGATCATGGTGTATGATCTTTTTAATGTCTTGTTGGATTCGATTTGCTAGTATTTTGTTGAGGATTTTTGCATCTATGCTCATCAGTGATATTGGCCTGTAACTTTCTTTTTTTTGTAATATCTTTGTCTCGTTTTGGTATCAGGGTGATGGTGGTCTTGTAGAATGAGCCTGCGAATATTCCTCCCTCTGTAATTTTTTGGAAGACTTTGAAAAGGATAGGTGTTACCTCTTCTCTAAATGTTTGATAGAATATGCCTGTGAAGCCATCTGGTCCTGGACTTTGTTTGTTGGAAGATTTTTAATCACAGTTTCAATTTCATTGCTTGTGATTGGTCTGTTCATATTTTCTATTTCTTCCTGGTTCAGTCTTGAAAGGCTGTACCTTTGTAATCAGTTGTTCATTTCTTCCATGTTGTCCATTTTATTGGCATAGAGTTGCTTGTAGTAGTCTCTTATGATCCTTTGTATTTCTGTGGTGTCAGTTATAACTTCTCCTTTTTCATTTCTAATTTTATTGATTTGAGTCCTATCCCTTTTTTTCTTGATGAATCTTTCTAAAGGTTTATCAATTTTGTTTATCTTCTCAATGAACTGGCTGTTAGTTTCATGGATCTTTGCTATTGTTTCTTTGTGTCTATTTCATTTATTTCTGCTCTGATCTTTATGATTTCTTTCCTTCTACTAATTTTGGGTTTTGTTTGTTCTTCTTTCTATAGTTGCTTTAGGTGTAGAGTTAGATTCTTTATTTGAGATTTTTCTTGTTTCTCAAGTTAGGATTGTATTG
Organism: Balaenoptera ricei; assembly: GCF_028023285.1. Classification (NCBI taxonomy): domain Eukaryota; kingdom Metazoa; phylum Chordata; class Mammalia; order Artiodactyla; family Balaenopteridae; genus Balaenoptera; species Balaenoptera ricei. Next base: position 61,986,623 of record NC_082644.1, on the reverse strand, counting down.
CTATAAACTTCCCTCTTAGAACTGCTTTTGCTGCATCCCATAGGTTTTGGGTTGTTGTGTTTTCATTGTCATTTGTTGCTATGTAGTTTTTAATTTCCTATTTGATTTCTTCAGTGATATCTTTGTTTATTTAGCAGTGCACTGTTTAGCCTCCATGTGTTTGTGTTTTTTACAGGTTTTTTTCCTGTAATTGATTTCTAAACTCATAATGTTGTAATTGGAAAAGATGCTTGATACAATTTCAATTTTCTTAAATTTTCTGTGGCTTGATTTTTGACCCAAGATATGATCTATCTTAGAGAATGTTCCATGAGCACTTGAGAAGAAAGTGTATTCTACCACTTCCAGGTGGAATGCCCTATAAATATCAATTATATCTATCTGGTCTACTGTGTCATTTAAAGCTTGTGTTTCCTTATTTATTTTCTGTCTGGATGACCTGTCCATTGGTGTAAGTGGGGTGTTAAAGTCCCCCACTATCATTGTGTTACTGTTGATGTCCCCTTTTATGGCTGTTAGCATTTGCCTTACGTATTGAGGTGCTCCTATGTTGGATGCAGAAATATTTATAATTGTTACATCTTCTTCTTGGATTGATCCCCTTGATCATCCCCTTCCTTATCTCTTATAACGTTCTTTATTTTAAAGTCTATTTTATCTGATATGAGTATTGCTACTCCAGCTTTCTTTTGATTTCCATTTGCATGGAATATGTTTTTCCATCCCCTCACTTTCAGTCTATATGTGTCCCTAGGTCTGAAGTGGGTCTCCTGTAGACAGTATACATATGGGTCTTGTTTTTGTATCTATTCAGCCAGTCTGTGTCTGTTGGTTGGAGCACTTAATCCATTTACATTCAAGGTAATTATCGATATGTATGTTCCTATTACCATTTTCTTAATTGTTTTGGGTTTATTTTTGTGGGTCTTTTTCTTCTCTTGTGTTCCCTGCCTAGGGAAATTCCTTTAGCATTTGTTGTAAAGCTAGTTTGGTGGTGCTGAATTCTCTTAGCTTTTGCTTTCTCTGTCAAATCTGAATGAGATCCTTGCTGGGTAGAGTAATCTTGGTTGTAGGTCTTTCCCTTTCATCACTTTAAATATATCCTGCCATTCCCTTCTGGCCTGCAAGTTTTCTACTGAAAAATCAGCTGATAACCTTATGGGGGGGTTCCCTTGTATGTTATTTGTTGCTTTTTCCTTGCTGCTTTTAATATTTTTTCTTTGAATTTAAGTTTTGTTAGTTTGATTAATATGTGTCTCAGTGTGTTTCTCCTGGGGTTTATCCTGTATGGGACTCTCTGTGCTTCCTGGACTTGGGTGGCTATTTCCTTTCCCGTGCAAGGGAAGTTTTCTACTATAATCTCTTCAAATATTTTTTCAGATCCTTTCTCTTTCTCTTCTTTTTCTGGGACCCTTATAATTCAAATGTTGGTGTGTTTAATGTTGGCACAGAGGTCTCTTGAGACTGTCCCCAATTCTTTTAACTCTTTTTTCTTTATTCTGCTCTGTGGCAGTTATTTACACCATTGTCTCTTCCAGCTCACTTATTCATTCTTCTGCCTCAGTTGTTCTGCTATTGATTCCTTCTAGAGAATTTTTCATTTCAGTAGTTGTGTTGTTCATCACTCTTTGTTTGTTCTTTAGTTCTTCTAGGCCTTTGTTAAACATTTCTTGTATTTTCTCAATCTGTGCCTCCATTCCATTTCTGAGATTTTGGATTATCTTTACTATAATTACTCTGAATTCTTTTTCAGGTAGGTTGCCTATTTCCTCTTCATTTATTTGGTCTTGTAGCTTTTTACCTTGCTCCTTCCTCTGTAACATTTTTTTTTTTGTCATCTAATTTTTTGTTTTTTGATGGGTGGGTCTGTGTTTTCGTCTTACTGGTTGTTTGGAATGAAACGTGTGTCCAGCACTGGAATTTGCAAGCAGTTGGTTAAGCCAGGTCTTGGTGCCAAGATGAGGACCTCCTGGAGACCTCCCTCTGATTAATATTCCCCGGGGTCTGAAGTTCTCTATTAGTCCAGTGATTTGTACTTGGTGCTCCGACCACAGGAGCTTAGGCTCAACCCCCAGCCTGGGAGCCAAGATCCAACAAGCTGCATGGCACAGCAAAAAAAATCAGGTGAAACAATAACAAAGAATAAAACAAAATAAAATTAGAAAAATTATTAGAAAAAATAAAAATATAAATCAAACAACAAAAATGTAAAACAGAACAACAGCCAAAAAAAAGAAACAAAGCGTGGGGGGGGGGGGGGAATCTAACAAAAAGGAGCAGAAGAATAAAAAAGAATAGAAAATAAAATAAAATGAGAAAAATAAAAAAAAATTAGAAAAGATAAAAGTATAAATGAAACAACACCACCAAGGTTAAACAGAACCACAACAGCAAAAAAAAAAAAAAAGAAAAAAAGCCCAGAAAAGGCCTTGGCTGTTGGTGGGGCAGGGTTTAGGCAGGGGGCAGGGCCTAGGCTCAGGACCTGCTGGCAGGAAAAGGCCCTGGGGGAGGTGGGGGCAGTGGGACTTAGGCTCAGCATGGCTGGAGGGGTCCTCAGAGTACAGAGGTTTAGGCCTGGGACCCCAGCAGACTTGCAGGGAGCCAAGCAGGTGGGGGAAACCCTGGCCACTTTCTCCTCTGATCCCTTGATCCCCCAAAGGTCTCTCCCTGTCCCTGCTGATCCCCTCATTATGGGTGGGCCCCTCTCAAGAGTGGGAATCCCTCCCCTTCCCCAGCCATCCCTCAGGGGCACCAGTCCCGTCTATCCTCTACTTTTCCTCCCCTCTCCTTCCCCCCACATTCTTCCCAGTCGCTCGGGGGTTCCTCCCGTCCCCTTTGGTGTCTGAGGTCCCCCACCAGCGCCTGGTAGGTGCCCTAGTTGTGAGGAGACGCGGCGTCCTCCTACTCTGCCACCTTGACTCTGCTCTTTGAGAATATCTGCTTTAAAGTCTTATATCAGATTATGGCACAATTTCCTCAGATCCTATATTATCTTCTCATTCTATGTATGATAACAGGAAATATACTTTGTAAATAATTGCATATTACATACATTATTATGTTGGAGGATGATTATGATAAATAATCAATACAAAACTTGTAAGCAAAAAAATCTTATATTAAAGTGAAATTCAGCAGTGAGAATGTAACAAACATATTTAAAGAAGAAAATACATTAAATAAAACTTGTTTTATGAAAGTATTTAAAGAGCTGAAGTCAAGTAGCATATTACAAAGTTATGTATTATAGTTTCAAAGGGATAAAACTAAATGAATGATATTTTTATTTTAATGTCAATATTATACTATCAAGAATTGCAGCCTTTCAATTATACTTACATTTATAATGAAAAACATTAGATTTCAACTTAAAATATGTAAAGAAGAAACTTCTTGAAATTCATTTAAGGTATGTGCAAGCAAAAATGCTTGAATATCATTGCTACATAACACCTTCTCATTGTTAGGATTGAAAGGAACACTTGGGGACACCAAACTCATTTTGATAAGTACCCTCTCAGATTATGTAATTTTAACAAATCGATTACATGTTTGTTTTCTCTTTAAAAAAACTTAAAATTCTCAATAAAATTCTCAAAGATAGAAAAGGTAAGTGCTGGCAAGGATGAGAATAAAAGGAAACCCCTATATACTATCAATGTGAATATAAAAATCAATGCAGTCACTAGGGAAAACAGTATGGACGTTTCTCCAAAATTAAAAACTAGAACTACCATATGATCCAGCAATCTCACTTCCTGGTACATAGCCAAAGAAATTGAAATTAAGGTCTTTAACAGATATCTGCACTTCCATGTCCATTGCAGCATTATTCACAATAGCCAAGACATGGAAGCAATCTAAGTGTCCATCTATAGATAACTGGATAAAGAAAATGTCGGACATACATAAAATGGAATGTTATTCAACCTTAGAAAAGAACTAAATCCTGCCATTTGAGACAACATGGATGAACCTGGAGGACATTATGCTAAGTGAAATAAGCCAGATACAGAAGGGCATGCTACATAATATCACTTATATGAGGAACCTAAAATAGTCAATCTCATAGAAGCATAGAGTAAAATACTGGTTGTCAGGGACTGGAGAGAGGGGGAAATAGGGAGGTATTAGTCAAAAGGTAAAAGTTTCAGTTATACCAGATGAATAAGTCCTAGAGATCTACTGTACAGCATAGTGCCTATAGATAATAATACTGTATTATATACCTTTGAATTTGCTAAAAGGATAGATCTTATGTTAAGCGTTCTTATCGCACACTAAAAAGAGAGCAGGTAAAAACTTTTAGAGATGATGGATATGTTTATGGCATAAATTGTGGTGTTGGCTTCACAGGTGTATATTTGTCTGCAAACTTATCAAATTGTATACATTAAATATGCATAAATTTTTGTATGCAAATAAATTGGTTTAAAAAAATAAGAGAAATGCACATAACTTCTGTGGGATCCTAGGCAAAAGTACATAACCTCCATATAATCAGTAGAAATATCAGACTAAAAATGAGGACAACTCTACTAAGTAACTGAAAATTGTGACTCTGAAAATGCCAAAATAATAAAAGATAAAGAAAGACTGAGGAACTGTCACATATTGGAGTAGACTAAGGGAACATGAAAACTAAATGTCATGTGAGATCTTTAGTTGGATCCTGGGATGGGAAAATGACATTAGTTGGAAAAAGTGATGAAATTTAATAATGTTTATAGATTTTTAATAGTATTGCATCACTACTAATTTCTTAGTTTTGATCATTAAACTATGGTTATGTAAGCGCTAACTTCAAGGAAAGCTGGGTAACAGGTATATGGGAACTCTATGCTACATCTCCAACTTTTCTGTGTCTTAAATTTTTATTTTGAAATCTGTAAATCTGTATGTAAAAGTAAAACATTTTAAAAGGGCCCCCAAATTAACAAAATAACCCACATTTTTTCCTTCATTTCAAAATACTTTCAACAAAAATCAAATATAGGTCAGGTTCTGGGCGGGGTTATGTACATAAAGCACAGCCTTGGAGCTTGGCTGCCTTCACTTAAGTTTCAAGAACACATGTTTCTCAAGCTGTGTTTTGAGAATTTAGATCTAACTTACCCTTTTTCTATCCTATTATTAATAATTTAACTAACTGATTCATTAATACTGAGTCAACAAATTGTAATTCTTGGAGTAGAAAAATAAATGAAGTGTATTCTTACCATGTAAGACAATAAATCTCAAAATATAGTTTCCTTGAAGGGAGAGTCCCTATTAAAGTCTCAGAGTCAAGGACACCACCTTAAAAGCCATGGTAGTTTGATGCTGGGAAAGCAAGCTCCTAAGGTAATTGTGATAAACATTAATATTTAAGGACCACAGGTAAAGATTGCATAGATCATTATAAAACATTGCTGTATTACTTTTGTATATTTAAATGCCCTAATTCTTTTAAAGGAGTGGAAAAGTTTAGAGAAACATCTGCAGAAAAGAAGATACTGAAGTGTTCTTGAAGAATGAGCTTGAATTTACTAGAGAAAGTAGATCATTCCAAGGATAGGAAGCATCACATAAAAGAGCACAGAGCACCTATGAAATGATACTTTAAAGAAAAAAATCACATCTCAACCTTCAACAGCAGATTCGGGGACCAAATTAATTTGTATTTTGTGAATTTAAAAAAAAAGTCATCAAATGAATGAGCACCAAGTGCTTTTTCCTAAGTTTGAATTTAAGAAGATGTCTTTAAGACATATGAAAGTGAATAAAATAAATAAGAATCAGGTATAATTCATTATATAAAATACATTTTTTTGGAGTGATAGTAGATTTAAGAAAAGTTGAGAAGAACATAGTTTCTTTACACCCTTCATCCATTTTCTCAACAGCCTAACAATAAATTTGTCAAGTTATCATGCTCTAAAGTTAACATATTATATTCATGATTCAGTTCTTTTCCATAACCATGACACATCTGCCAAAAATTTAAAAGTGATACAATTAACTAAACTACAGATTTTATTCAGATTTCCCCGGTTTTTCCATTTTTTCTCTTCAGGATCAATTCTGGGATACCAAATTGCATTTAGACCAATTATCTTTTAAAATGTCATATGCTTTATTGATCTGATATGTTTAAAGTGAAAGGTTGAGTCTGAACAAGTTTTTTAATAGACTAACTACCTTACAAAGTCGGTACAAATATAGTAACAGAAAATCGTATTAAATACTGTGAAGACAGGTCAGGATGCCTAATAAAAAGATGTATCAATGGTAAGTATTGTAACAGATTAAGTTAAAAGATCTATCTATATCTATCCATCCATCCAAATGAAACAAATCAAGACCCATGTTACATTTCAATAATAGGTGTATAGTGTATTGTTTCTATTCAGTTATACTCTGAAATGAGAGCAAATGCTAAACCCTGCTGATTTCAACATAGCTAATCAGAGCTGTGACATTTGGTAGTAATATAAGAATTTAAATTCAAACTCCAGAATTCTAATCATAAATGTATTTGAGTAACATCTGAATGTGTGTTTGCTTGAGAAAAATAACTGAATTCAATCATTTTACAATGTGTTATAGAACATTTGTGATTCAAGTTGTGAGATTTAAGAACATGTCCTCTGTGAATATTTCAGACTAATATTATATATTTCTTGTCCCATTTTCTGTCCAATTTAATATTTGATTCTCTCATTTCCTTTATCACAATTATTCCAACATTCCAAAAATCAGGTAGTTTTAAAATGAGTTTTACATGTATTTTCTGTGATATCTGAATATATATTATCATGGCCAAGGTCTTATATATCACACAATTTTTTCTTTAACATGGTAACACAATTGACAGAACTGCCTATAAATTACTTTCTTTGAAAAACAGAAAAATTCAAGTTCCAGAGAATGACTATATTGCTAAAGGCTAAACTACAGAACAATAAAAACACCAATTTAACTCACTACCAAATGGACCATTACAAGCACTCAACTAGTAAACACACTTCTGAGTTTTCATTTTTGTTTTAAGATACCAACTTACCAGTAGTTCACGCCTTAAAATGGTTGACATAGTGGGGAATTTTGAGTTAGAACATACAGAGTAAGGTACTGGTTTATTCATTCTTATTACAGAAACACATAAATAAGCTTTTACCAATCAATTTTTTTTGTTATATTGTAGTCAAATTTCCTCATGATATTCTAACAGTGATTAACTATGCACACTATTTTTTTTTTCCTACAGTTTCTCTCTTTCTGATGGGTAGAAATGTGTTACATTCTCTTGTTTCCTTGAAATTCTTATTTCTTGAGGAATATGCAATGTAATGGACAACTTTGTTATTTATATATCATTGTATTTTATGATGCCTTTGAGTATAAATTTTCACTCATTCAAAATTTATATTTCTTATTACAGTTTCTATTGAATCATTTTTTATTTTAATGTTTTACTTAATGTGTATATGTAGGTTATTTTTCCAAAGCAACTGGATGTTGTTGTCATTAACTAAGATGAGAAAACGACAAGTAGTATAGGGTTTAAAGGGAATATCATGAATTTTAGACATAATTTTGAGGTGTCTATTAGACATTCAAGTAGAAATGCTAAGTAGGTAGCTGGATATGAGTCTAAATCTAGGGCAGAGGTTCAGACTAGAGATAAAAATTTGGAAGTCATCAGTTAACAGATGGCATTTCAAATCATTGATCTTGAATGAACTCATCAAAGGATGTGTAGAGTAAGGAAGAGGTGAGTTCCCAGGACTGAGCCATAAGACATGCCAGTTTAGAGGCTGAGAGGAAAAGAAGTAACAGAGTATCATAAAGAGAAGTGTCAAACTAGGAAGGAGGAAAGCCAAGAAAGTACAGAATTATGGAAACCAAAGGTAGAAAATGTTTCAAAGAAAAGGAAATGACCTATTTACCAATGCTGGGGAAATATAATTAAAAGCAAAATATTCTTCCAAGCAGAAATCCTCTCCAAGAAGATAGTAGAGAAAGAAAAGACTTTACTACTGAGTAGGTATTAAACCAAAATGTGATGGTGTCACATGCAATTCACTAAGAGACTGCAAAAACCGAATGAATTCTCATCCTTTCATATAGCCAAGCAGATAGACCCCTTACACACATGTCTTAAGATAAACTATATCTAGTCATCAAGTAAGAGAAATTGACAGCACCATCTGTGACACATCTGTGATCCTAACTTTACCAGGTAATTGGAGTGACCATTTGGGTTGGCTAATTGGCTTTATCCAGAGAAGAAACAAAATTTTCATCTCTTTATGGCAGAACTAGTTTCCAACTTGGAGCAAGGTATCCACCAAAGTTAGCCTCCTATCCTTCCGTAGAAACTGGAAGATAGGGGTGCTATCAGCTTCTATGTTTACACTTCAAAGAGATGGCTTCCAGGGACTTGAGAAAAATATTCCTATATCATAAAGCTGACAAAGTCCCATCTAGTTTTCAGAAGAATTAATATACATTTCAAAGAGAGGAGAAAGTACTTACAAATTTTCTAAATTACAAGTCTTCTGAAGTAAATGCTCTAAGGAAAAAAAAAAGGTGAGGGGAGAAGTCGCTTTCCTTATTTTCAACAAGAAAAAATAAGCCTCTGATCTTTCATTTTTATTTGTCCTACATCAACTAATGCTTATAAGATAAATAAAATAAGGATTGAGAATCAAAATTTAGATTAAGGTGACTGACAAAAACTGCTTTAGTGGGGCAGAAAGGGCAAATTTTTATTACAGGCATACCTCATTTTATTGCACTTAGCTTTACTGTGCTTCACAGACATTTCATTTTTTATAAATTGAAGGTTTGTAGCAACCCTGTATTGAGCAAGTCTACCAGTGCCACTTATCGAACAGCATTTGATCACTTCATGTCTCTGTGTCACTTTTTGGTAATCCTCGCAATGTTTCAAACTTTTCCACTATTATTATATTTGTTATGGTGATCTGTGATAAGAGATCTTTGATGTTACTATTGTAATGGTTTTTGGGTGCCATGAACCTCGCCCATATAAGACAGTGAACAGTTAAGAAATGCTGTATGTGTTTTGATTGCTCTATTGACCAACTGTTCCCGTTTCTCTCCCTCTCCTCAGGCCTCCCTGTTCCATGAGACACAAAAATATTGAAATATCTAGATTGGCATCTAAGTGCTCAAGTGAAGGAAAGAGTTGTGTGTCCCTCACTTTAAATCAAAAGCTAGAAATGGTAAGCTTGGTGAGAAACACATGTCGAAAGCCAAGATAGGGTGAAAGCTAGGCCTCTTATACTAAAAAGCCACATTGAGAATGCAAAGGAAAAGTTCTTGAAGGAAATTAAAAGTGCTACTCCAGTGAAAACAAAAATGATAAGAAAGAGAAAATAGCCTTATTGCTGATATGGTGAAAGTTTTAGTGGTCTAGATAAAAGATCAAACCAGGTACAACATTCTCTTAAGCCAAAGCCTAATCCAGAGTAATGTTCTAACTCTCTTTAATTCTATGAGGGCTGAGAGAGGTGAGAAAGCTGCAGAAGAAAAGTTTGAAGCTAGCAGAAGTTGGTTTATGAGGTTTCAGGAAAGAAGCCATGTCCATAACATAAAAGTACACGGTGAAGCAGCAAAAACTGCAGCAAGTTATCCAGAAGTTCTAGCTAAGATAATTAATGAAAGTGGTTACAATTAACAATAGATTTTCAACGTAGATGAAAGAGCCTTATATTGGAAGAAAATGCCATCTAGGACTTTCATAGCTAGAGAGGAGAAGTCAATGCCTGCTTCAAAGCTTCAAAGGACGGGCTGAATTTCTTGTTGAGGGCTAATGCAGCTGGTGACTTCAGGTTGAAGCCAATGCTTATTTACCATTCTGAAAATCCTAGGGTCCTTAATAATTATGCCAAATGTACTCTGCCTGTGCCCTATAAGTGGAACAACAAAGACTGGACGATACCACATCTGTTTACAACGTGGAGAACTACTGCTCAGAAAAAAAAAAAAAGATTATTTTCAAAATATTACTGCTCATTGACAATGTACCTGGTCACCTAAGAGCTGTGATGGAGAGGAACAATAAGTAAGATTAACGCTGTTTTCATGCCTCTAATACAACATCCATCCTGCAACCCATGGACCAAGGAGTAATTTTGACTTTCAAGTCTTATTAAGATATATATTTTATAAGGTTATAACTGCCTTAGTGATTCCTCTGATGGATCTGGGCAAAGTAAATTGAAAACCTTCTGGAAAGCACTCACCATTCTAGAAGCCATTAAGAACATCTGTGATTTGTTGGAAGAGGTCAAAATGCCTACATTAACAGGAGCTGGGAAGAAGTTGATTCCAACCCAAAGGATGACTTGGAGGGGTTCAAGACTTCAGTGGAGGAAGGAATTGCAGATGTGGTGGAAACAGCAAGAGAACTAGAATTAAAAGTGGAGCCTGAAGATGTGATGAACTGCTACAATCTCATTATCATATCATAAAGCAAGAGGAGTTGCTTCTTATGGTTGAGCAAAGAAAGAAAATGGTCTCCTGAAATGGAATCTACTCCTGGTGAAGATGCTCAGAAAATTGTTGAAGTGACAACAAAAGATTTAAAGTATTACATAAACTTAGTCGATAAAGCAGCAGCTGAGTTTGAGAGGATTGACTCCACTTTTGAAAAAAGTTCTACCGTGGGTCAAATGCTATCAAATAGCATGCTTCAGAGGAATCATTAGTGAAAGGGAGAGTCAACTGATGTGGCAAACTTCATTGTCTTATTCATTTATTTTTTTTATACACATATTTTATTTTATTTTATTTTTTATTTTTTATTTATTTATTTTTGGCTGTGTTGGGTCTTCGTTTCTGTGTGAGGGCTTTCTCTAGTTGCAGCAAGCGGGGGCCACACTTCATCGCGGTGCGCGGACCTCTCACTATCGCGGCCTCTCTTGTTGCGGAGCACAGGCTCCAGACGCGCAGGCTCAGTAGTTGTGGCTCACGGGCCTAGTTGCTCCGCGGCATGTGGGATCTTCCCAGACCAGGGCTCGTACCCGTGTCCCCTGCATTGGCAGGCAGATTCTCAACCACTGCACCATCAGGGAAGCCCCATTGTCTTATTTTAAGAAATAAACCATCCCAACTTTCAGCAACCTTCACTCGGATCAGTCAGCAACCATCAACTTGAAATTCTATATTGAAAATTAATGAATGTCATGCATTGTGTTAGGTGCTAAGGAATTAAGCACAAGTAAGACATGATGGCCACTTCAAGAAGCTTATATTCTTCTGAGGGAAGCAGAAAATATGGTATTAATTTTTCCAATAACTGTAAGTTGTTAAAAGTACTTAAAAGAAAAATCAATGCTTTAAGATAGAGAGCAACAAAAGACTCTTGAATGCCATCTGATCCTGAAGGAAACTGTTACTGTTAAAGAAAAAAAAAATATTTATGACATTTGTTAAAAATGGTAAGGCAGGCTTTATTCAGGGGCCATAGTGATAAGTATAAGAACCATTGCAATGGGATTTTGCAATAGAGGAAAGAGATTGGGCTCAACTCCAAATACAACAAGGAAAATAAGGAATTGATAGCCAAGGAGCAGAGTGGGGGCAGGGGGTTAAGTGAATGGAAAATTACTAAGCAGAAACACCATGGGTAAGAGGTATTCTGGCTTACCCGATCTAACAGGTTTCTTGCGGAAGACAGGCCAGGGTGATCAGATATCACTTGGGGGATGGTGAAGGATAAGGAACCCCATCAAATATCAAAGGTGATCAGATATCAGTGGCAGGAGGGGCCTGGTTAAACTGACTTAGCAGGGTTCTTGCTAAACTAGATTTTACAAGAAAGTGCACAAATAGTCCTAGGAGAAGGTTCAGGAGCCTGACTAAAGTTTGGTCAAGCAGACTTTGTCAATACACAGATACTATGTTCTTCACCTTTTGTAATCCATGCATTTCCAGTCAGGTGACTGTGCTGGTCCAAGCAAAGATGCCTCCAGAATTACATTTTGGTGTTCTAACTCAGTTATTTGTGAAAGAAGGAAACAAAAGGAAAATTATTTTCTAAGAGTCTAGCCAGTCAAAGATTACACCCCGGGACTTCCCTGGTGGCATAGTGGTTAAGAATCTGCTTGCCTTCATCCCAGCTTACCCTTCCCACTCCCCGTGTCCTCAAGTTCATTCTCTACGTCTACCTCTTTATTCCTGTTCTGCCCCTAGGTTCTTCAGAACCATTCTTTCTTTCTTTTTTTTAGATTCTATATGTATGTGTTAGCATACGGTATTTGTTTTTGTCTTTGTAAAATAGATAGCTAGTGGGAAGCAGCCACATAGCACAGGGAGATCAGTTCGGTGCTTTGTGTCCACCTAGAGGGGTGGGATAGGGAGGGTGGGAGGGAGATGCAAGAGGGAGGAGATATGGGGATATATGTATATGTATAGCTGATTTACTTTGTTATAAAGCAGAAACTAACACACCACTGTAAAGCAATTATACTCCAATAAAGATGTTAAAAACAAAATAATAATCTGGCTGCCAGTGCAGGGCACATGGGTTCGATCCCTGGTCCGCGGGGATCCCAAAGGCCGCGGAGCAACTAAGCCCGTGCACCACAACTACTGAGACTGCACTCTAGAGCCCGCGAGCCACAACTACTGAAGCCCATGCGCCTAGAGCCCATGCTCTGCAACAAAGAGAAGGCACCACAATGAGAAGCCTGCAAACCACAATGAAGAGTAGCCCCCGCTTGCCACAACTAGAGAAAGCCCGCAGGCAGCAACAAAGACCCAACACAGCCAAAATATAAATAAAATTAAAAAAAAAAAAAAGATTATATCCCAAGAAGTAATCAGATATTTATCAAAGGAAGGAGAGGCTAAAGACTGAAAAATTTTCCGAAGGTCATATCAGTTATGTTTGCATCCTATGCTTCTATTTAATAAATCTAGGACTTTGAAGCATAATGATACTCCCAACTTAAATTATACTATCCCTTTTCAGTGACTTTGGTGGTTGATAGAATCACATTTATGAAGCTAGACTGTCAAACCCTTGGTAGTAGGATTTATAAATACTCATGCATAAGTTAAAACAGACAGACAAATGAAACAAACTGACCTCTGTTCACACACCCACATGTGACAGAAATCTAGAGTGGAGTTTGGAATTATTTTTTCAAGAAATCTCCAAAATCCTTCGTTCTAGTCAAACTGGTCTCATCCCTATGCTCTGTTCAATAGCCTCCTCCATTTTTATCTTATCTTCCTTTTTCCATTAGGCAGGAATGTCTATTACCTTCTCTTTTAGTGTAGAAATCAAAGGACACATCCTATGAGTCAGAGCCTGTCTTAAGTGCTGGGGATACAGAGACAACTAAGACATGAGGCTGATTGTTGCTGTGGTTAAGATTGTGGGTTTTGGTGTTACATAAACAGGTTTGAGTCCTGACTCTATCACTTAACTACATCACCTAGGCAAAATATTAACATCTCTGAGCCTGAGATTACTTTATATAAAATATAAAGAATCATGGCATTTACTCAAAGGGCTGTAACAGGCATAAAATGAGCTGTGTATGCTTATAAGTCTAGTTGCAACAGTTAGAAATAGATCTCATGATGGCTCACATAACTGAAAAGTCTAGGATAAGCTTTTAGAAACAGCTGCATCCAGGGGTCTCAAATTATGCTGTAAGATTCAATTCTTTTTCCATCTTTGGGTTCTGCTTTCTTCTGCTTAGCCTTTACCCCCAAGAGTCTTCTCCATATGGTGGGCTCCAGCAGAATCATCAGGGTCACATTTTCCTCTGACACAGTAAACATACCAAAGAATATCTTTCTTCCCAAGAGTTACCACAAAATTCTGGGACTGATCCTCATTGGGTTCATCTGGGTAATCTTTGACCCAAAGATCACGGCCAGGAATGTATGTGTTGATAGCTACAACCCAGGCCCACCAACTGAAACTGCATGGATTCTGAGTGGGCATGGTAGGTGGCTCGCCAAAGTAAAATTTGGGTGTTGGTACCAAAAGCAGAGGAAAACAGGTACTAGCAGGCAAAAATAAATGATGTTCACCAAAGCAGGTTACTACAGCAGCTGATACAGAGCATGTTAATATAGTACCTGGTGTATAACTATTTGGAAAATGATTTTAAAAGATACATTTACCTGGTTTCCCATATTAATGGAGAAGGAAAACTGTAAATTAACATCGTGAAAGGAAAACCAAGAGTATGAGTGGCTAAAAGAAGTGTTCACTTTTTCTTTTTTTTTTAAAGGATTGTTTGCTCTTTAATAGTCCCTGAGAGTAACACTGAATGACAGTACAGGACAAAAGATGTCCTTAATCGTAACTCCACGTACACTGTACATTGTAACTCTGCATATGCTTTTGCAAAGGTAGCTGGGTATACAACTATTTTAGAATATTTCTATCCCAAATTGTTTAGTTAATTTTTGGATCTTTAAGTGTGAAGGTTGACAACACATTCATCAATTCTCTAGGAAGATCAGATTATAGACGTTCTCCTGTATTTCTTCGGTGTCCTCTTCAGTGTCTATCACTCTTGTAGACGGAGTAGGAACTCTCTAAGTACATGTTGATAGTTTCTAAGGTCAATAAAATAGTGTAAGGATATTTACAAATCTACTAAGGGACATTTACTAATTTAAATTAGCTGACATCATGTCCAATACTATATTTGCCACTTGTTTTCTCAGGGCATGTACTAGAAAAAGCAACTTTTGCTGCATGTGCAAAAACCACTCTAACTATAAAGGCATAAACACATTTAAAGTAAAAGAAAAAATAAGATATATCATCATTAATCGTTAAGTAGGTAAGAGTGGCAATATTTATATCAAACAAAATAGACTTGAGGACACATATATGACCAGGGCTATGAGAGACTTTTAATAGTAATAAAAGGGTCAGTTAATCCAGAACACATGACAATCAAATGTTTATGTTCTCATAACAGGTATTCAAATTACTAAGCAGCAGCTTATAGAATTTAAAAGACAAATAGTTCCAGGAATTTTCAACACTGCAGCAAAAGTTGGGCCCTGCTTTTTTATTTTATCTTACTTTTTTGTCTTTTATTTGAAATATTTAGAACATTTATAATCAAGGTAATTATTTATATGTTTGGATTTAAATCTAATATCCGGTTACTCATTTGTTATTTGTAATCTCATTCTTTGCTCCTTTATTCCTCTTTTCCTGCCTTTATTTGTACCAGTTTTATTGAGGTGTAACTGACATACAAAAAGCTGTACATATTTAAAGTGTACAACCTGGTGTTTTAATATAAGTATACACCTATTAAGCCATCAACACAGCCAAAATAGTGAACATTTTTACCATCCACAAAAGTTACCTTGTTCCCTTATCTATTTCTTCCTTTTGTCCTCTCTCACATGATCTTTTTCCCAGGCAAGCACCTATCTGCTTTCTGTCCAAGTTACTTTCCATTTTCTATAATTTTACATAAAAAGAATAACACAATATGTACTCATTTTAGGGGAGGTTCTGGCTTCTTTTACTTAGCACAATGATTTTATTTTTTAATTTTTATTCGAAAATTTAGTATGTTTATTTATTTATTTTAAAATATTTATTTATTCATTTATTTGGCTGCACCGGGTCTTAGTTGCCGCATGCGGGATCTTTGTTGCGGCGTGCAGGATCTTTAGATGTGGCATGTGAACTCTTAGCTGCGGCATGTGAACTCTTAGTTGTGGCATGTGGGATCTAATTCCCTGACCAGGGATCAAACCCGGGCCTCCCGCATTGGGAGCACGGAGTCTTAGCCAATGGACCACCAAGGAAATCCCAAAGGTTTAGTATTTTTAAAATGTCAACTATCTCATTCATAATGTCTTTTATATTGATTAATGCTGACACAACAATATTTTGGATATACTGGCTTAAACAAAATATATTATTAAAATTAATTTTACCTGTGTTTTTGTTTTTGTTTTTTTGGTTGTGCCACACAGCTTGTGGGGTCCTAGTTCCCCGACCAGGGATCAAACCCAGGTCCCTGCAGTGGAGGCATGGAGCACCAACCACTGGACCACCAGGGCATTCCCTTACCTGTTCTTTTTTAATGTAGCTAGTAGAAAATTTAAAGTTACATTTGTTTTGGGAAAACTGGTGAAATCTGAATAAAGTTGATAGTGTTGTGCCATTGTTAATTTCTTAGTTTTGGCAAATGTACTGTGGTTATGCAAGATGTTAACCTTAGGGGAAGCTGGGTGAAGAGTTTACTGGAACTCTCTGTACAATCTTTGCAACTTTTCTATAAATCTAAAATGTTTCCAAAATGAAAAGTATAAAATACCCCCTCCTATTACATGTGTGATTATACTATATTTCCATTGGAGAAACATACAATAGAATAATATTTCTAGCACAGAGCTTAAAACAGTTCTCTAAGAGGTATTATTGTCATCTCATGGGTGAAAATAAACAGTGCTCAGAGGGCTTAATCAGCAGGATTTGGGACCTTGTCTTTCGGGGGCCCTGTCTGGCTTCTTTTACTTAGCACAATAATTTTAGAGTCACACATTAGGTAGCACATATCAGCAGTTCATTCCTCTTTCTTGCTGAATAGTATTCTACTATATGGTTATACCGTAATGTGTTTTGAAGGACATGGAGTTGCTTTGAGCTTTCTCCCTGTTGATGGACATCTGAATTACTAAGATTTTTTAGCTACTAAAACTAAAACTGCTATAAACATTCATGTATAAGTCTATGCATGGACATAAACTTTGATTTCTCCTGGACATATACATATTTTTTTGATTTTGTGTAGAAATGGTGTTTATTTATTAAATAATATTTCTCCCTTGGCCAGTGAAGCCAGTGAGGTCAGGAGATACCTTTATGGAAAGGTTTTGAACTAAAATTTAACTTTTAAATAGATATTGGATGATTGAGGTCATCTATTTCTTTTTTAGTGAGCTTTGTAGTTTGTATCTCTCAAGAAACTTGTCTCTTTCATCTGAACTACTGAATTTATTGCTATAGTTGTTTCAGTATATTCCCTTTATTATCTGTTTAACATAAGTTGAATGTGCAGTAATGCCAACTTTCTCATTTCTGTTATTGGTAATTTGTATCCTTTCTTCTGCTTAGGTAGAATTTTACGAAGTTCATTGATCTTAAAGAGACTGCTCTTGATTTAATCATGTATTGTTTTGCTTTGTTTTTCTTTATTTTATTTCTTCCATAATCTTTATTTTTTTTATTCTCCTTACTTTGAATTTAATTGGCTCTTCTTTTCTAGTATCCTATGTTGGATGCTGAGGTCAGTAATGTGAGTTCTTTCTTCTTTCCTGTAGGCATGTAGTACTATCATTTCCCCTTAAGTTCTGGTTTCTCGATAAATAATTCCAAATTTCCCTTTTGATTTCTTCTTTAACCCGTGTATGGGTTTCCTCCTACCATCACATGGACTGAACATTATTTTAATATTTCATTTGTTCTCTACTTTTACCTTTCTAGCTATATATTTGTCTTCTTTTTAGCAATTACTGTATTGTTTACTGAATGTACCTTTAATCATCACCATTTTTCTTTTCATAAAAATATGCAGTATTATATATTAAGTTAGACACTTTCAACAATATACTTCATTTCTTCCCACCTTTTGTGTTATCATAATATATTAAATATCCATGTTTTAAACACAAAATTATATACATTTTATTTAAACATTCAATTATCTTTGAAATATTTAATTAGAAAAATAAGTATTTTACATTTTATCACATATTTACCACTATTGACACTATTAATTTTTGGGGGTAGATAGAACTTTTATTCTGATATCATTTCCTTCTGCTTTAAGAACCATCTTTTACATTCCCTTTAGTGCAGGTCTCCGAGCCACAAGTTTTCTGAGTTCTCTTCTGTCTGAAAATATATTTTTTTTGGCCGAAATTCTCTAAAGATATTTTAGTTGGGTATAGAATTCTAGGTTTCTCTCTCTCTCTCTCCTCTCTCCCTCTCTCTCCCTCTCTCCTCCCTTCCTCTTGCTCTTTCTCTCCCCTCAGTACATTAAAAGGACATTTAACTATCTTCTGACTGGCATACTTTCTAATGAAAAACCTGCTGTCCCATTAGTTTCGCTGTATGAGTTGTGTCATTTTTTCTGTTTCTCTTCACCATTAGAATATTGTAGCTCAATTTTAATGTGTCTTATCATGATTGGCTCTACATTTATCCTGCTTGGGACTGGCTGATATTCTTTGATCTCTGAATTTCTGATTTTCAGCTACAGTTGAAAGAATTCGGCCATTATTTCTTTCAGTCTACTCTATTTTCCTCTGGGATTTCAACTGCACATATAATACACACTGCTTGGTAGTCTCCCAAAGGTCTCTAGTACACTTCTCTTCAGTATTTTTTTGTCTCTGTTCTTCAATTTGGGGATTTATATTGCTATGTCTTCAAATTCATGGATTTTGTTTTATAATGTCTAAATTTAATCCAATCAAATATATTATTTCTAATATTATTCATATCTGTGTTTAATTTTTTTGTTATATCTTTTATTTCTCTCTATATGTGTAGGCTTACCTTTAAATCTCTGAATATATTCTGAATATTTACAGCAGCTTATTTTACTCCTTTACTACTAATCCCATTTTCTGTTTTATTTCTTGATCTGTTTTTACTGACTGATTTTTAAAATATTTATTGGTAATATTTGCTTCCTTCTTTTCATGTATAGCAATGTTTTATTGAATCTTCAGCATAATGTCTTTCTGTTTGTATTGTAAATTTTCAAATCTTCATGCTTTCCTGATGCCTCAACGTCCCCACAAACTGTCTATGAACACCTTGCCCAGGTGTCCAGCTTTACCAGTGTGATAAAACTGGTCTCTACCACAAGTTCCTCTTCTTGTCCTCCCCTGACTGTGACTTAGTGATGTTCAAATCCACCAACAAAATCCCCTCACACTTTTTGCTTGTGTATCTTACCCTGACCCAAATAAATGCACTTGCCCATGGGTCTTTGCTCTCTCCCAGATCCCCACCTGCTTGGTTGAGCCATCTCTCTACTATGGCTCCCATATGGCCCCCTCCTTGGCATGCTGTGCCTCTGTCTTCTAAGAACCATGATTATAATAAATCCTTTAATTTTATATGACTCTCCAAGTATAATTTCTGCAGCTGTGTTGAGATGATCCTTAAAGACCTCACAAAGGAGACTTACTCTATCATTTTGAACACATTGTTCTTGTCTCATGGATATTTTGTATTATTTTAAAGGAGTATTTATGTTACTTGCAGATCAGCTTGATCTTTTTCAAGATTTTTTGGTTTTGTTTTGCTTTTTAAAGGTGTGTCTAGAAGAACACCCTTTATTCAGGGCTATTTAAATCATACTACTATGATACTATGATGTTACCGTCTTGAGATCTCTTAAGAATATCCCAAATATTTGATGAGGTCTCTATAATCAGGATGACAGAAACTTGAGCAATTTTTTGTTCTTTGTGAACTCTAGGGAATTGTTCACTTATAGCTTCCCAGAAAATGTGCTTTTCCTGGCAATAGTTCTTTGCTAACCCCGTGGAATTTTTTCTATATATGTGCAGATTGGTATATAGTCAAAGACTTAAGGGGATCCTATGCAGTTTTCTGGAACAGAGACTCTTCAAAGTTGCATCCACTGTGGCCCTATGTCCTCATATTCTAGCTACATTGGCTCCCCCATACTCTGATATTTATCTCTTTTGATTCTGATATTATTTTCCCCTTAATTCATCTAGACCACCAGATTTTTTGATTTTGGTGTTCTTCCTTTCTTTACTTACAGTCAGGAAATTTCCCCTTGGCAGACAGCTGGAACAGTAGCTGCAAGATTGACCTTATTCATTTTTCTCCTTGCTGAAACCAGAGTCCATGCTGACTATTGTGCAATGTCTTAGAACTGTTGCTTCACATATTAAGCACAATTTTATAGTTGTTTATGACAGAGTACAAGTCCTTTAGTAGTTATGATTTCAAATTTACAAGCAGAAGTGTTTTCACCTGTTTTCAATGTAACATATTGATATATTTAGTTAAAATGGATGAAAAGACATCAAAAGTAATGAAAAATGTATGACTGAAATGTTTAGGCAACTCTGGCCCCTACCCAGGAATTTTCCCTCAATGACTTTCTCACCTTATTAAAACTAACTATACGACAGATCTGGCATTTATTATCATCATACAGCTTCCAATATCACTGCCTGACTCAGATTCACCAGAAACCAGTTCTTTCTGGTACTTATTTCTTATTTCAGTACAGAATACAGTGGGGTGTATTCTGTCTCCCTTCAAATATGCATTTGGCTGTGATACCAGGTCAAGGTGAAAATCCATGAAAATCCTGTCCTTACTATTGGAAGGTGGACCCACAGATTTGTGGTGCCTATACAGTGAAGAGAAAAGGCTACACTGAAGATGAGGCTTTGAGTATTTGTACATCCCTAGTATATAGCATGAGGAGAAAATTTTTCAAAGTGTAAGAAAGTTGTCTCTTGGGCTTCCCTAGTGGCGCAGTGGTTGAGAATCTGCCTGCCAATGCAGGGGACACGGGTACGAGCCCTGGTCTGGGAAGATCCCACATGCCGCAGAGCAACTGGGCCCGTGAGCCACAACTACTGCGCCTGAGCGTCTGGAGCCTGTGCTCTGCAACAAGAGAGGCCGCGATAGTGAGAGGCCTGCGCACCGCAATGAAGAGTGGCCCCGCTCCCCACAACTAGAGAAAGCCCTCACACAGAAACGAAGACCCAACACAGCTAAAAATAAATAAATAAATTTATTAAAAAAAAAAAACAAAGAAAGTTGTTACTTTTACTCTTATAAACCTACAGCAGGAAAGGACAAATTCCAGTATATTGCTCTATTCTGAGTAGTTAAGGGAATCCTTTATGTAACCAACTTTTAAGGTAACTACCTATTACTTTTGTACTTGCTGAGCATAATAGTCATAAACTCATAACAACTAAAACTTCAATAGATGGTAAATTCCAAACCCAGAACCAAAATAATTTGTCAAAATCAAAGTCCTGATTAACAAATATTTAAAAGTTGCCTATTAAAATGATTCTGTTTGAAAGGATTTTGATCGTCTCATGTGCATGGAACAAATGGCACTCAACAATTTTTTACACTTAATCCCTGATTGAAAATGATGGTATGCCTTGTTATAGAGAACATCTTATGGCAGTACTCAAAGTGGTCTGAACTGGAGAGTGATTTGTAAAATTAAATTAGGAAAGAAATAAATTATATGAAATTAAACTGTTGAAAATTTTGAGAGAATACACCAAAGTCATGAGAGAATATATAACTGCTTAGAATATTAATAGATCCTGTATTAGAGCATTATGACCAGGGAACAAGTAAAATATGTGTAAAATATAAATTATTTTACCTGAAATGGAGGGTTTAGGAGATATTAACTAAAACGATTCAACTTGTGTTAATGTAGGATCTGTATTCAACATGTGCCAGGGATTCCTGGTTGATAAAATTGAATAAAGTCTATTATGTGCCAGAATAAATTTCAAGTATTTTTTACTTATTTCACTTGTTTTACCCCTCCACATGATCCTATGAAGCTTCTAATATTATGTTTACTTTATTACACATGAAATTTAAAGCTAAGAAAAATTACTAATATCAACCATTCATTAAACATTTATTGATCAACTCCAGGAAATGTGGCATAGTAAAACAAGGATAGACTTTGGGTAGAGAGGCATACTCTACTGGCTGTGTGTCCTTTTGTTAAGTTACTTAATCTCTCTGTGCTTCAGCTTATTCAACTTTAAAATGACTCTAACACTTACCTTTTGGGACAATATAAATGTTAACAATCATATATAATATATACTAGCCATATATATATATATATATATAGTATATATTGACTCAAGTAGTTCATCCATACCAGATATTCTAAATGCAGTAATGGACATATCTATTACTTTTATGGCAAGTTGGCAGGCACTATATGAGATACCTTGCATTCATCTTCTTATTTGAATGAACCCTTCTATTTCTGATGAATTGGAATTATTACACTGATGAGGAACCCAAAGCTCAGATAGTGAAAGTAATTGCACTGCTTTATTTATTCACTCTGTAACATTTATGGAGTCCTTGTTACATATTAAATACTATACAAACTTCTTGGGATTCAAAGATGAATAAAGTTCATGATCGAATAAATGGGCAGTAATGTATATAAGTGTATTAAGTAGCAACCTATACCAAAAGGTCCTGAGGTTGGTAGAGGGCACTGTGGTTTAACAGCGATTTCACTTATATTATTTTATACTGTTAGATAAGTAAGATAGGGTTGTTATTTTAAAATCATATAGAAGCTGATGTTTCTAGCAGTGTGTGACTCAAGTTAGAGATCATGGTTATTATGCATGCTGGAAATAGAGAAGAAATTGTCATGAGAATGGGCAGAGTGGGAATTTGGCATAAAATAATATTAATTAGCTATTGCAGTATCTTTGTCTACCTTATCAGCAGTTGGCCTCCATTCTACACCAACCTAATTCCCACTCAAATAGTTTTTTGTTGACTTTGCAGAAAAGACAACAAAAAAAGGTGAGACACTTTTTGATTCAGGGAAACAACAAAAAATCATTAAATATTTCTTCTCCAATACTTATTTGTATGTGATAACCCTAATTTATAGTCATCGCTTTAGTAATGGATTATGAAAACTATCTTTCAAAAGTAAGTTGAAAAAACTACTATATATAAAATAGATAAACAACACGGACATACTGTATAGCACAGAGAACTCTACTCAATATTCTGTAATAATCTATATGAGAAAAGAATCTGAAAAAAAATGGATATATGTATATGTATAAATGAATCACATTGCTGTACACCTGAAACTAACACAACATTGTAAATCAACTATAGCCCAATATAAAATAAAAATTAAATTAAAAAAAAGTTTAAAAATCAATTTAAAAAGAGTGATAAACTGTTGGTTTAAATACGCCTTTAAATCAAAACAAGGTATTTTAGGACTCTCATAATTAAACACAGTATTTTATATACTTGCAACTTATATAGATTGTATTCATATTACAAAAGTATGAACAAACTTATCTTAAAATGCTTGGTGTTAATCTAAGACAAAGTATAAATGTCGATCTAGATATTTATACTTTTGCTGCAACTGCACTCTATAGTCGCTTTAAACTTTATTCTTTATAAAAATTTAATAGTGTTTCAAATTTAATCACTTTTGTCCTGCTGTTCTGCAGAATAATACAGAAATATGCTTATGCTTAAGCTAGATACCACATCTTGAGAGTGTGTTTTTAAAATTCTTATCTATTGGGATACCAATAGGTTGAAATTTATCTTCTATAGACTGTTTTGGTTTGATCTTTTAAAAGTCTTTAATCTAGAAAATAAAGATTTTAAGTAAACAAATTAACTGAAGTATTATAAATGTCTAAAATGTTTCTGCTTCTGGCATTTCACAATTTAAGATCTTGTTTGTAAGAAGTATTCTCACTATAATGGAGACTTAAAATGGAATATTTCTGACATCAAAAGGGACCTTCAATTTCATCTTGTCCCTCTCAGAGCAATCATATGAAAATAGTAACATTCGGGAAAACCATCATAGCTGGATTTTTACTTATTCTAGGGGTTTCAAACTCAAATCCTTCAATGGCCAGGAAAGAGAAATGAACCTGTGAGACAGCCAGTGAAGGCATTAGGACTGCGGCTTTCCTTTGGGAAAAGGAAAGTGCATACCAACCTAAATACAATCAAATACATTAAGAATAAACAAAAAACATGAACTAACCAAGCAAACAATATAAACTGGGCCACCCATTATTAATGAAGCTGTTGGCCTGATTTGGCTGTGATTTTGAGAGCTATGACTTAGTTCTTCCACTGACTTCTCCTAGACTCTTTCCAACATCACTTAGTTGCTAATGTTAGAAAGGGAATGGTACACCTTATTTCACTTAAAAGTTTATATTAAGAAAACTTGTCAAATAGATTCTGGAGAAGCCTTATACACAGATTACCGTTTAGTGACTTCCATATATTGATAAATTTAAACGCTGCCTGAGGTTTGTGGTCCTGAAAAGAGTGGTGGATAAAGAAATCCCCTAGCTTCTGTGTTCCCGGGAACAGCATATTGTGAAGAATCACTCTTCCCCATACGATTTGCAGATGACCCCTTGTTTACCTATGACAAGACGAGACAAAGAGCCTCCAAATTCCTATTCTTTGCCTCCTAAATTAGTAGCTTAACTGGATTGTACCCACTGACTAATCTGGGCTAAACACCTGATCTGACCAACCTTTAGTTGTTTCTCTTCTCTTAAATCCATGAATTTTGACGCACCCTCAGCCTAACCCAGCATATATCCTTTCTGCTGATCTCAGAGAAAGACATTCCCTGGATTGTCCCATCACACCACCCACCTCATCTCACTTTCTCTTACCCCATTCTTTCTAATCTTGTTTACTCCTCTTTATGAAAGAAAAGGCGCTTTTATGTCCAGTCTTTGATACACTTGCAGATCTTGAGGTGGGAGATTTCTCCCCATTGCAATAGTCTCTCCTCTCTTTATTTTAATAATTATTTCAAATAAAGTCTCTCCTTACCTAGTTCTGGATTTGTTTTTATTTGACAATATAAACACTTTTTAAAAAAAACTCAGATTTAAAAAAAAATGATTCTAGAGAATAAATTAAAAAGCACTTAGAGAGGTTCAGAACCAAGATGGCAGAGTAGAAGGATGTGCTCTCACTCCCTCTTGTGAGAACACCAGAATCACAACTAGCTGCTGGATAATCATCAACAGGAAGACACTGGAACTCACCAAAAAAGATACCCCAGATCCAAACACAAAGGAGAAGCCACAATGAGATGGTAGGAGGGGTGCAATCACAGTAAAATCAAATCCCATAACTGCTGGATGGGTGACTCACAGACTGGAGAACATTTATACCACAGAAGTCCACCCACTGGAGTGAAGGTTCTGAGCCCCATGTCAGGCTTCCCAACCTGGGGGTCCGGCAAAGGGAGGAGGAATTCCTAGAGAATCAGACTTCGAATGCTAGTGGCATTTGATTGCAGGACTTCGACAGAACTGGGGGAAACAGAGATTCCACTCTTGGAGGGCACACACAAAGTAGTGTGCGCATTGGGACCCAGGGGAAGGAGCAGTGACCGCAGGGGAGACTGAACCAGACCTACCTGTTAGTGTTGGAGGGTCCCCTGCAGAGGCGGGGGTGGCTGTGGCTGACCGTGGGTTCAAGGACACTGGCAACAGAAGTTCTGGGAAGTACTCCTTGGCGTGAGCCCTCCCAGAGTCTGTCATTAGCCCCACCAAAGAGCCCAGGTAGGCTCCAGTGTTGGGTTGCCTCAGTCCAAACAATGAACAAGGAGGGTACCCAGCCCCACCATCAGCAGTCAAATGCATTAAAGTTTTACTGAGCTCTGCCCACCAGAGCAATAGTCAGCTCTACCCACGACCAGTCCCTCCCATCAGGAAACTTGCACAAGCCTCTTAGATAGCCTCATCCACCAGAGGGCAGACAGCAGAAGCAAGAACTACAATCCTGCAGCCTGTGGAAAAAAAACCACATTCACAGAAAGATAGACAAGATGAAAGGGCAGAGGGCTATGTACCAGATGAAGGAACAAGATAAAACCCCAGAAAAACAGCTAAATGAAGTGGAGATAGGCAAACTTCCAGAAAAAGAATTCAAAATAATGATAGTGAAGATGATCCAGGACCTCGGACATAGAATGGAGGCAAAGATCGAGAAGACACAAGAAATGTTTAACAAAGACCTAGAAGAATTAAAGAACAAACAAACAGAGATGAACAATATAATAACTGAAAAAAAAAATTACACTAGACGGAATCAATAGCAGAAAAACTGAGGCAGAAGAACGGATAAGTGACCTGGAAGACAGAATGGTGGAATTCACTGCTGCAGAACAGAATAAAGAAAAAAGAATGAAAAAAATGAAGACAGCCTAAGAGACTTCTGGGACAACATTAAATGCAACAACATTCGCATTACAGGGGTCCCAGAAGGAGAATAGAGAGAGAAAGGAACAGAGAAAATATTTGAACAGATTACAATCAAAAACTTCCCTAACATTGGAAAGAAAATAGCCACCCAAGTCCAGGAAGCACAGAGAGTCCCACACAGGGTAAACCCAGGGAGAAACACGCCAAGACACATAGTAATCAAACTGGCAAAAATTAAAGACAAAGAAAAATTATTGAAAGCAGCAAGGGAAAAATAACAAATAACATACAAGGGAACTCCCATAAGGTTAACAGCTGATTTCTCAGCAGAAACTCTACAAGCCAGAAGGAATTGGCATGATAGACTTAAAGTGATGAAAGGGAAGAACCTACAACCAAGATTACTCTACCTGGCAAGGATCTCATTCAGATTCGATGGAGAAATCAAAAGCTTTACAGATAAGCTAAAGCTAAGAGAATTCAGCAGCACAAAACCAGCTCTACAACAAATGCTAAAGGAACTTCTCTAAGTGGGAAACACAAGAGAAGAAAAGGACCTACAAAAACAAACCCAAAACAATTAAGAAAATGGTCATAGGAACATACATATTGATAACTACCTTAAACATGAATGGATTAAATGTTCCAACCAAAAGACACAGGCTTGCTGAATGGATACAAAAGCAAGACCCATATATATGCTGTCTACAAGAGACCCACTTCAGACCTAGGGACACATACAGACTGAAAGTGAGGGGATGGAAAAAGATATTCCATGCAAATGGAAATCGAAAGAAAGCTGGAGTAGCAATACTCATATCACATAAAATAGACTTTAAAATAAAGAATGTTACAAGAGACAAGGAAGGAAACTACATAATGATCAAGGGATCAATCTAAGAAGATATAACAATTATAAATATATATGCACCCAACATAGGAGCACCTCAATACATAAGGCAACTACTAACAGCTATAAAAGAGGAAATCGACAGTAACACAGCAATAGTGGGGAACTTTAACACCTCACTTACACCAATGGACAGGTCATCAAAAATGAAAATAAATAAGGGAACAGAAGCTTTAAATGACACAATAGACCAGATAGATTTAATTGATCTTTATAGGAAATTCCATCCAAAAACAGCAGATTACACTTTCTTCTCAACTGCATATGGAACATTCTCCAGGATAGATCACATCTTGGGTCACAAATCAAGCCTCAGTAAATTAAGAAAACTGAAATCATATCAAGCATCTTTTCTGACCACAATGCTATGAGGTTAGAAATCAATTACAGGGAAAAAAACGTAAAAAACACAAACACATGGAGGCTAAGCAATACGTTACTAAATAACCAAGACATCACTGAAGAAATCAAAGAGGAAATAAAAAAATACCTAGAGACAAGTGACAATGAAAACACGACAATCCAAAACCTATGGGATGCAGCAAAAGCAGTTCTAAGAGGGAAGTTTATAGCTATACAAGCCTACCTAAAGAAACAAGAAAAATCTCAAATAAACAATCTAATCTTACGCCTAAGGAACTGCAGAAAGAGGAACAAACAAAACACAAAGGTAGCAGAAGGAAAGAAATCAAAACGATCAGAGCAGAAATAAATGAAATAGAAACAGAGAAAACAAAAGTAAAGATCAATAAAACTAAAAGCTGGTTCTTTGAGAAGATAAACAAAATTGATAAACCATTAGCCAGACTCATCAACAAAAAGAGGGAGAGGACTTAAATCAATAAAATTAGAATTGAAGAAGGAGAAGTTACAAAAGACACCACAGAGATACAAAGCATCCTAAGAGACTACTACAAGCAACTCTATGCCAATAAAATGGACATCCTGGAAGAAACGGACAAATTCTTAGAAAAGTATAACCTTCCAAGACTGAAAGAGGAAGAAATAGAAAATATGAACAGACCAATCACAAGTAATGAAATTGAAACTGTGATTAAAAATCTTCCAACAAACAAAAGTCCAGGACCAGATGGCTTCACAGGTGAACTCTATCAAACATTTAGAGAAGAGTTAACACCCATCCTTCTCAAACTCTTCCAAAAAATTGCAGAGAAGGAACACTCCCAAACTCAATCTATGAGGCCACCATCACCATGACACCAAAACCAGACAAAGATACTACAAAAAAAGAAAATTACAGACCAATATTACTGATGAATATAGATGCAAAAATCCTCAACAAAATACTACCAAACAGAATCCAACAACACATTAAAAGGATCATAGAACATGATCAAGTGGGATTTATCCCAGAGATGCAAGGATTCTTCAATATACACAAATCAATCAATGTGATATACCATATTAACAAATTGAAGAATAAAAACCATATGATCATCTCAATAGATACAGAGAAAAGCTTTTGACAAAATTCAACACCCATTTATGATAAAAACTCTCTAGAAGGTGGGCATAGAGGGAACCTACCTCAACATCATAAAGGCCATATACAACAAACCCACAGCAAACATCATTCTCAATGGTGAAAAACTGAAAGCATTTCCTCTAAGATCAGGAATAAGACAAGGATATCCACTTTCGCCACTATTATTCAACATAGTTTTGGAAGTCCTAGCCATGGCAATCAGAGAAGAAAAAGAAATAAAAGGAATACAAATTGGAAAAGAAGAAGTAAAACTGTCACTGTTTGCAGATGACATGATACTATACATAGAGAATCCTAAAGATGCCACCAGAAAACTACTAGAGCTCATCAATGAATTTGGTAAAGTTGCAGGATACAAAACTAATGCACAGAAATCTCTTGCATTCCTATACACTAATGATGAAATATCTCAAAGAGAAATTAAGGAAACACACCCATTTATCATTTCAAGAAAAAGAATAAAATACTTAGGAATAAACCAACCTAAGAGACAAAAGACCTGTAGGCAGAAAACTATAAGACACTGATGAAAGAAATTAAAGATGATACCAACAGATGGAGAGATATACCATGTTCTTGGATTGGAAGAATCAATATTGTGAAAATGACTATACTACCCAAAGCAATCTACAGATTCAATGCAATCCCTATCAAATTACCAATGGCATTTTTTACGGAACTAGAACAAATCATCTTAAAATTTGTATGGAGACACAAAAGACCCCGAATAGCCAAAGCAGTCTTGAGGGAAAAAAACAGAGCTGGAGGAATCACACTCACTGACTTCAGACTATACTACAAAGCTACAGTAATCAAGACAATATGGCACAAAATCAGAAACATAGATCAATGGAGCAAGATAGAAAGCTCAGAGATAAACCAACGCACCTATGGTTAACTAATCTATGACAAAGGAGGCAAGGATATACAGTGTAAAAGACAGTCTCTTCAGTAAGTGGTGCTGGGAAAACTGGACAGTTACATGTAAAAGAATGAAATTAGAACACTCCCTAACACCATACACAAAAATAAACTCAAAATGGATTAGAGACCTAAATGTAAGACCGGACACTATAAAACTCTTAGAGGAAAACATAGGAAGAACACTCTTTGACATAAATCACAGCAAGATCTTTTTTGAGCCACCTCCTAGAGTAATGGAAATAAAAACAAAAATAAACAAAGGGGAGCTAATGAAACTTCAAAGCTTTTGCACAGCAAAGGAAACCATACACAAGACGAAAAGACAACCCTCAGCATGGGAGAAAATATTTGCAAACGAATCAACGGACAAAGGATTAGTCTCCAAAATATATAAACAGCTCATGCAGCTCAATATTCAAAAAAAAAAAAAACAACCCAATCCAAAAATGGGCAGAAGATCTAAATAGACATTTCTCCAAAGAAGACATACAGAAGGCCAAGAAGCACATGAAAAGCTGCTCAACATCACTAATTATTAGAGAAATGCAAATCAAAACTACAATGAGGTATCACGTCACACCAGTTAGAGTGGGCATCATCAAAAAATCTACAAACAACAAATGCTGGAGAGGGTGTGGAGAAAAGGGAACCCTCTTGCACTGTTGGTGGGAATGTAAATTGATACAGCCACTATGGAGAACAGTATGGAGGTTCCTTAAAAATCTAAAAATAGAATTACCATATGATCCAGCAATCCCACTACTGGGCATATACCCACAGAAAACCATAATTCAAAAAGACACATGCACCCCAATGTTTATTGCAACACTATTTACAATACCCAGGTCATGGAAGCAACCTAAATGCCCACCGACAGACAAATAGATAGAGAAGATGTGGTACATATATACAATGGAATATTACTCAGCCATAAAAAGGAACGAAATTGGGTCATTTGTTGAGATGCAGATGGATGTAGAGACTGTCATCCAGAGGGAAGTAAGTCAGAAAGGGAAAAACAAATATCGTATATTAACGCATATATGTGGAACCTAGAAAAATGGTACAGATGAACCGGTTTGCAGGGCAGGAACTGAGACACAGATGTAGAGAACAAACGTATGGACACCAAGGGGGCAATGCGGCGGGGGGTTGGGGGTCGTGGTGTGATGAATTGGGCGATTGGGATTGACATGTGTTCACTGATGTGTATTAAACTGATGACTAAGAAACTGGTGACTAAGAAGAAGAAAATAAAAAAAAGAATAGTAAAAAAGCACTTGGAGGACAGGCTCCATGCTTTTTCTTATAACTTCACTAAGATACATTATTAAATTAGTAGAGACCAAAACTTCTAGGATTTTAAAGGGTAATTGATATTTTTATTAAATTTTAGCACTTAAAAAATAAAAATAAAAATATGATTCTCAAAAAAATGAATGAACTTTTAATTTTTAACAAAGTTTTTGCTAAGAATAATAATGGTCATATACCTGCCATCAGCTTTCTCAAATATAAATATCTTAGAATATTTATGTCAGAATTTTTTTCAAATATAGAGATAACTAATTACAAATAAAGTCTTCTATGTGTCCCTCATATACTTCATTGCTCTCTGATGCTACCCAGATGTAAACACCATTCTGAATTTGAGGTTTTTTTAAATATACGTTTGCCTTGTTACTGCATATAATCTATGTACTCCTCTGCAATGTGCGTTTTTAATTTATAACATATATTTTATATTTAAATATGTTGATATAGACAGCTCTAGGCATTTTATTTTCACTGTTATTGCATCATATAAATATATGTTTATTTCTTTATTGTCTTATTAAATAACATGTAGGTTTCCTTCAATATTTCCAGCATTCCCAATATCTCCCTACCAATATTGCAATAAGCCTTAAGATATATGTTTCATCATATATATCTATGCGTAAATTTGTTTTAGTGTTATATATGTTATATACTTCAGGTGGAACAGCAGGATAGTAAGGACTGGATTTCCCTATGCATGTATTCAATTTTATTATTTAGATATCAACTAATAATGTTTCTCCAATGACATTCCTGAGATAAGTTCTACTTGGCTACAATGCACTTTAATACACTGTGGAATTTGACTTCCTATTATTTAGTTAGTATTTTGTATCTATGCTCATAAATAAACTTTTAATAATATTTTCTGCTCTTCTCTTTTTGCTTGTTTTATTCTACCTTCATGAAATGAATTGGGTAACATTCCCAACAACTGTTCAATTTTAATTCTCTAAATTGTGTTGTAAAACATGGGGATTAATTGCACTTTGGAGATTTGGTAGAGTATGGTTTAAAATAATACGTATTCAGTGACTTTCACAGGGGGATAGGGATTTTTTAAACTACTGAATTTTCTACAAGTGTTTTTAAAAAACTATTCTATTTCTTCTTGAACAAATTTGCTAATAAAGATTTCTTCATTAAAATATTTATTTTTCCTATGTTTCAAATTTATAGTCATATATTTGTTCACAGTATTTTCTAATATTCAATGCTTGTACTTGAATCTTTTTTATAACTATTCCTTTTTCCCACCTTTTTAATGTTGGTTGTTCTAATTATGGTAAAACAAACACAACTGTGTTTTAAATGGAAGCAGTGGGATATTGATGGATTCATGACAATCAAATTAATAGATGTCCATTTTATTATATATATAGATATTATATAGATATATATACATTTTCTTTATTCATTCATTTCTAATACACACATTCAGTGTTGTAGGTTTTAATGTAAAGCACATTAGTTTTATCCCCAAAATTTTGATTTTCATTCAGTTCATAATATTTTCTATTTCTCTTATAATGTCTTCTTTGACTCATGAATTTTTTAGAAATGTGTGTTTAGAAGTGTCTTTTTTTCTTCTGGCATCTGTTTTTCTAGAAGGAACATTTTCTGGCCATTCTAAGCATTACTGTATTGATGGTTGTATATCTGTTGTAGCTTGTAAAGATTTTCTACATTTAAGAATACTGCAATTACAACATATTGAATCTCTGATTTTATTCTTATTCATATTACTTTGTTTCCATAACGTTATTTTAATCTAAAAATGCATGTCTTCTTACAATGATAGAGTCTTAGTTATTATGTCTTCAAAGACTATTTTTCAACCATACTTTTTCCTATTTATAATGTCTATCACATGTGAATAAAATAATTCAATCTCTTTAGCATAACCAATAACTGTTCATATAGAAAACTGTATCTTCTTTCTATTTATAAATCAGTGTTGTGTTCCAGGTAAAATCCTCTATAATATTTTCTAAATCACCACTCTGTAGCTTTGGCACTACAGAGATAGGATTATCATATCTATTATATATTTTTCAATGATGATATTTTCATTCAAAGTTTTCTAATTATTTCCCATATCCAGCATTTTCTGTTTCACTTCTGCCTGTCTTTTTATTTACAAATTTTTTATGAAACTCATTTAAAAAAATTGTTCATAATGAACATTCAATTTTTTTACAGACAGTTCTATAAAGTTGACTTAAACTCTTCTAAGTTTTCATTTTGACTGTTGTTTTTTATAGGATTAGAACTCTTCATACGTTTTGGAGTTTTTGTTTGTTGGCTCATTTTTAGTTTAGGTTTTTTGGGGTTTTTTTTTAATACTTTTACCTCTCTTTGTTTCTTATTATTTCTCTCTATCCTCACTCTTTCTTATTTAGATTTTTCTGTAACTTACTGCCCAGGGCCCCCAGTTTACAACAGTTTTTCTGGTGATGTTTCTTTGAGTTCCTATCTTCTTTTGATATCATAGATATAGTTATCTACTTAATGGACTGCTTGGTTCATATTCTTCAGGCAAGGCTGTATTGATGTGTTCCTGCCTTCCCAAACGTAGAGCTTCCTGTAAGAATAACCACAGTCTATCGTTGGGCTGGAACTTTTATTCACCATCCATTCCTGAGCAGGGGAGTAGGGGCAGGAGCGAAAGCCTCACCATAACCTCAGATTTCAAGCATTAAGCTTAATTCAGCTCTCTCATTTGTGGACTATCTTAAGCTCCTATTACCTCCATGAAGTCAAAATCCTATAGCCACCATTGCCAGTTCCTCACAAAGACCCCAGCATACCTGTGAATTCACCTTTGCTTTACTTTTCTATTTGTTTCTAGTTTATTTAGTTGTTGACCCCGTTTTATAACTATGTCTTTTTGATTTTATGTATTTTTAAATTTACCTATCATTGGTATATATTTGGAGCAGAACATATGCAACAGAGCATAAACTTCTTGAGCTGTGCTGACTGTAAGCCCTACTACATAAAATTTTTAAATTTCTATATTGGATAATAGACTATTATTCTTTGAGCTTTAATACAGGATTTCTGATTCAGACAAAGGCATCCAAAATCAAATTAACCTTGATACTGACACAATGCTTCTTTGAAACCCCAGCTATAAGAACTAGTCTTTTATTATTCTATTTTTTTTTTTCATTCACAACAATTGAAGCTCAGATGGACTCTGCAGTTCTTTTTAGAGATCACACAGCTCTTGCTTCACAGAGGAAAGACTAAAGGGAATTCTAGGCTTCCCTAGGTGGG
This sequence comes from Balaenoptera ricei, assembly GCF_028023285.1. Taxonomy (NCBI): domain Eukaryota; kingdom Metazoa; phylum Chordata; class Mammalia; order Artiodactyla; family Balaenopteridae; genus Balaenoptera; species Balaenoptera ricei. The sequence continues at coordinate 61,952,628 of NC_082644.1, read as the reverse complement.
TCCAGATGCTATCAAATTAACCCATATCCAGTGATATGCAACACAAATTTGACCCTATTGCAGGACCAAAGAAAATAACATTTGGCAATTAATGTCTTTATATTTCTTGAATATAGGACAAGAAGATCTATATTCTCCTGGAGAAATCTTTCTTATAAGAGGAGAAGAGATATAAGGTACTGAATATTACAGAACAATTTAAATCCTAGAATTTTTATATCCAGATAAGAAAGAGAACTTTTGTTTTCTAGTTATGTGCAGAATTTGAAATAACAAGAAAATTCAAAAACTGTCATTTTGGTTTATAAAATTTTTAAAGAGCAATTGGAATGAATGCTTATCTCTGCATTGATTAAACTCACATTTTTTTTCTTTTTTGTCTTAGTAAAGTTGTAGTTGGTACTTTAAATCTGAGTTTGCTTTTTTGTTCCATATCTGGAAAGATGCTTTCTTAGTACAATGCCTGCAAATATTTCTCACACTGTAATACTTCTGTAGAAATTCTGCAATTCTGCATGTAAAAAACTAGGTGTACCTTGAGTAGAATATAAAATAACAGAAGTATGCTTAGAAAAGTAAACATAATTTTGAAAGCTCAAATGTATTAAATAAAAATAATTGCCTTTAAAATTGACTCCAGGAGTCTCTACTAAGCACTTTAGTACAATTATTTGGGTTCTCTTTCTCACATCAAAAAGGTGGTTCATGAGCTGCAAATGAAATAAATGAGTTACCCAAAATAACCTAGTTGCCATGTCTACATAGTGCATAGAAACTGGCAATTATTGGTGGAATGTGGGTGGTAGGCACAGGCAATCTATAATATTCTAGCCAAGACTTTATTTTTCTCAATATCTTCTCATTTATTGGATAAAATGGAAACAGGATGGCAGAGCTTGGTGATGGTGATGATTGGAATTTAAGTAGTTACTTATATCTTTGTAGTACTGGTCAGTGTATTCTTGGGAAATTGATAGCACAGAAACTACCTATTCTCCTCGAATTTACTACTGATGTTCATCATCATTGTAAGGAACTGATGGGAAATGTTCATCTTTAGTTCCCATCAGTAGAAAAATTAAAACTTTTATTTGTATGTATATTTGTGGAACTGTAATGCTTTGACAATACTCTATAAACATTTTCTATTTCCCAAAGGGCAGAACACTGCCCTAAACACTGAGCAGGTGCTTAGTAGACACGATTAATTGGATTATGAATATCTGTGCTGTCACTTTTGTTCCAGTTACATAAAATTCCCTTTTTATTCTAGTCAACTTAGAAAATGTCTAATTAACTTTTGACACTCAGATACTTTTACTAATCTTTCACTCAGAGAAAACCAATCACTCTTTCCTTTTAGTATAAGTTAACCATAAATGTCTCTCCTGCAGAAAATGTTTCTCCAATGCTGCATCCACAGTGTTGCCGTTGGCACAGTAGACTGTTACTAATAGGGAGATAAGCCATAAAACATATTCTTTCTTTTTGACTCTATCTTTATGACCAATAGGCAGGGGCATTTTGGTTGAGAATTAGCTATATGCTCAGAGTTGATTAAATGATAATTTAAAAAGAATGTGTTGTTGGTTGAAATCAAACCAAATATTAATTTTGACTGGTTTGCACTTAAAAATATGTATGCATATAATCATAACTTAGATATTGGTGGGATTAAATGTAATATAAGTAAAAGTCTCATACAGGAAAAAATATCTTAAAAGTAATGGAGTAAATAGTACACTCAAATAGAATTTGCAATGTATATATACATTTCAATATTTATAAAATAATTTAAAGCAAGGATAGCCTTGGGAGTTTAGTTTTTTAAAGAATCCATATTTGATTCCTAATTACTTATTACTTACTGCTTTATAAATATCTTCATTTGACTAAAAATTATTTTTAAGTTGAGCTAAACAAATTAAATACATACATATATATGACATACACAAATTGGTTTTAAAAGTTTATATAGTCATGTAAGTACAGAATATTTCCCTTTTTGAATATTGGAAGATCCATATTTTAAAAATTATATTAGAAGCCTTGGTTAGTAAAGAGAAAACCATAATTCAAAAAGACACATGCACCCCAATGTTCACTGCAGCACTATTTACAATAGCCAGGTCATGGAAGCAACCTAAATGCCCATCGACAGACAAATGGATAGAGAAGATGTGGTACATATAAACAATGGAATATTACTCAGCCATAAAAAGGAACGAAATTGGGTCATTTGTAGAGATGTGGATGGATCTAGAGACTGTCATACAGAGTGAAGTCAGTCAGAAAGAGAAAAACGAACATCGTATATTAATGCATATGTGTGGAACCTAGAAAAATGGTACAGATGAACCAGTTTGCAGGGCAGAAATTGATACACAGATGTAGAGAACAAACATATGGACACCAAGGGGGGAAAGCACTGGGGGATGGTGGTGGTGGTGTGATGAATTGGGAGATTGGGGTTGACATGCATACACTGATGTGTATAAAATGGATGACTAATAAGAACCTGCTGTATAAAAAAGTAAATAAAATTAAATTTTAAAAAAACATAACAAAAAACCAAACAACCTGATTCAAAATGAGCAAAAGACTTGAATAGATATTTCTCTAAAGAAGAGATACAAATGGCCAATAAGCACATGAAAAGATGCTCAACATCACCAATCATTAGGGAAATGCAAACCAAAACTGCAACGAGATACCACCTTACACCCATTAGGATGGCTACTATCAAAAGAATAGAATATGACTGTTTGCAAGGACATGGAGAAATTGGGACCCTGGTGTACTACTAGTGGAAATTGGCACAGTCACTATGGAAAACAGTATGGTGTTTCCTCAAGTAATTAAAGATAGAATTACTATATGATCCAGCAATATCACTTCTGCACGTATACCCCGAAGAACTGAAAGTAGGATTTCAAAGAGCACCCATGTTCATAGCAGCATTATTCATAATAACTAAACCATGGAAGCAACTCAAGTGTCCATCAGTGGATTAACGGACAAGGGAAATGTGGATATACATGCAATGGAATATTGTTCAGTCTTAAAAAGGAAGGAGATTCTGCAGTATGTTTACAACATGGATGAACCTTGGGGACATTATGCTAAATGAAATTAGCCAGTCAGAAAAAGACACATACTGTATGATCCCACTTATATGAGGTACTTAGAATAGTCAAAATCATAAAGACAGGAAGTAGACTGGTGGTTACCAGAGGCTGGGGGCAAGGAATAATGGGGAGTTATTGCTTAATGGGTATAGAGCTTCAGTTCCACAAGATGAAAACAGTTATGGGGATAGACAGAGGTGATTTGCACACAACTATGTGAATGTATTCGATACCGCTGAACTGTACACTTAAAAAATGGTTAAGATGGAAAAAAAAAATTGTTTATCATGAAATACATCAAATAAAAAGTGTAAATAAAATACATATGTATAATTCAAAGAATAAAAAAATAAATAAAAGAGGGGTGACTAGAGTGGACATGGACAGGGGTTGGACAGGAACTTCTTAATGCTGTTACAGTTGGATTTTTTTAAATCATATGAACGTATAAAGTATCCAAACCAAAAAAATATATAATAAAAAAAAAGTTTATATAGTCATGTAAATACAGAATATTTCCCTTTTTGAATATTGGAAGATCCATATTTTAAAAATTATATTAGAAGCCTTGGTTAGTAATTATACATTATTGGAGAAGTTACAGAACCTTCTGAATTTCTCTTACTTATCCTATCAATTTCCAGGGCTACTTTTAGGATTGAATGCATATACTATTTTTTAAATGTTATAACTATAATAATAATGACTTTATTCACTTATTACTTATTTAATTTATTTATAATTAATTGAAAGTTATTAGTTATTTATGTAATATTACTTATTAGTAGTATTTTATGCTCATATAATCAATAATCCTGAATGAGCAATTTAGATAATTTAGTTTCAGCATATTCTTACTTCTTTTTATAAGATGACATTTTGGAAATGCCTCTAAATTCTGTGTTTCAGTCAAGTATATATTTCTAAAATTATAATAATTGATCTCTTAAAATTTTCTTAAATTTCTTCATTAGAAATAAAAAAATGGAAATTCTAACATAGTTTTCTCCTGTCATTTTCTTTATTCTTCAAATTCTTCACTATCACTCTCATATTTTCATGCTATTATATAGCAATAATCTAATCAGAAAATTTAAATAGTTGAAAGATGGAATGGAAAATGATAAGTGAATTTATATTCTGTGTGATTTCAAGAGAAACTTACAGATAGTTCCTTTTATGCTGGAAGGTTTTATATTTAAGAGTTTTTCCTGATTAAAATGTTAAAATCAGCTTGCTAATAATTATTATTTGCATATACATGATTATAGTTTTATTACAGTATTTACTGATGGTAAAAGAGGGGGCTTTTTACACACTTTATTAGAAAGATAAGTTTAGAATCTACAGATGTAGTGTTAATGTAACAATGACTTAGTTTTTCCATATCCTCTCTTTCTATAATATCCAACAGCATTATTTTCCAGAGAAGAGAAGATTATATTATTTGGGCTGGAGCCTCTATTAATATTATTAAATGTTATTCCCATGTGTCATTATACTTTTAGACTATTTCAAATTTTAGTTGAGCCAGTGTTATTTCAACCTCATGGTGGTATATTATATTGCTCCCACATGTTTATTCACTACATTTTTATAGCATTGATTACTTAAACTGCTTTTGTCAATAGTTAGAGAAAACTCAAAATGAATTAAAAATAAGAAACTAAATTAGCTCATGAAATTTGAATTCAGAGGCAGAGCAGGCTTTCTTCGAATTTAATTCAGCCAGAGTGATCCCATTTCTCTATAATATTCCAGGTCTCTCCATTCTCTGTATCACCCACCTCTTAAACATTCTGGTAGTAAAATGGCTTTAGCTTTTCTAAGTTTTTTATTTACATAAGGCAACAACTAGCAAATTGAGACCAACTTCTTCCTCTGGACTTTTTTTTTTTAACAGTGAGAATTTTTATCCATAAAACTCTAGTATGCTTCCACTTGCTTGTTACCGACCCCAACTTTATTATATACCCATTTATGAGTTCACCCATCAGGCTTAATTCTGGGTTTCTGACAGATCATCAGCAAAGGAGATGAATGACCATGATGGCCTAGGTCTAACCACAACCCACGTCTTGATCTGGGACCAATTCCTCAAAGCATAAGACAGCTAAATAAAGGAGGGGGAAATAAATTACTGTTGAGATAAAAAAAATAAACTGTTTACAAAATATTTCCACATATATTATCTCACACTAAATGACTGCTCTGAGTGCTGCTCCATTTGCAGCTGCCCTGATACATGTGTCAACTCTTCAACACTACAGAGTTATAAACACTACAGAGTTATAAACACTACAACACTATCAGAGTTATAATCTAAATAATAGTCTCAAATATCTTTGGGGTCCCAAGAAGTAACAATGAAGTTCAACAAAGGCCAGGCACCAATAGAAAATTTATTTCTGTATTTAGAAAAAAATAGCTGAAGGAAAAATGTTAATCTCTTTGATTTTTTCAATCTTTTTAGTTCATGAATAATACATTAATTCATATAATACTCTCCACTTTTTAAAAAATCCACTGTTCCAATATCCTAAGGCTAGCATGCTATATGTCAAATGAGCAGACTAAAGTAAATCTTATTTAATCATTGGAGCCATGTGAAAATTTGGTCAGATTTCTACATCACTCATCTGGTTGGTAGATGTGTTTGCTATGAAAATAGACCAAATGGCAAGATCACCTGTGTAGTTTTCCAGTTTTACAGATGTAGATTGATATTCTTTCTCAGGATTTTCACTTATTTGCTATGTAGTCATTTGAATGCATGCCTTTTATTTTACTTATTTTTATACTCAAAGTAAATATTTTGAATCACTGCCAGAAACAAGTATCTTCATTATATTATAGGTTTTGCTTGATTTTTTTTTCTTAAAATAGTAAATTTTATTAAATACTGCAAACTTCACTTTTTCAATCTGGCACAAAAATAGTCCACTTTTGGCTTTAGGGAAACCATATAATTCTATGCACTAATGCCTCATTGTTAAAAACAAATGAACAACAACAAAAATCAGTAACAAACCATTTAGCAAACATTAGTCTCCTACGTTCGCTTAAAATGACTTAACTGCCTATAAGAACTTAAAATCACATCAATATTCAAGCAGAAAATTCATATTATTTATATTCACATGAGAAGAGCCAGAGGTTGGAAAAACATCATAATAACTCAGTGAGGAATATTATTTTTTTTTAATGGGTATAATAGCCTTCTTCTGTTGCTCAAATAATTAACACAGTTGTCCAATCAAAGCCTTATATATGGGAGATTAAAAGAGAAAGACATTTTACACACTTGGCAATTCAATGGGCACAAATATTCTTAATATGTACAATATGCACATGGCAAGGTTGTGTTGTGTTAGCAAACATCCAACATCATGTGCTTCGATGGATAATATATAGTTTAAGGACCTGGGTTAACATACTGTCTATACTTCGGTGTTGAGCCTTATGTTGTATATGAAAATTACTAGTACGTAAGCTGACCAGCACCTCCCTGTCCCAGGCTCTTGAAAGGAAGGACTGGAGCTGCAGGGTAGGCCAATCCCTTCTGTTTCTCTCATACTACACTAGGAAATGGTTTCAACTGGACTAACTTGGAAAGGTGGCTGTGGCTCCAACTGTTCATTCTGGCGTTTATAAAACATTTTACAGTGGTGGATGCTTCTGCTAGCAGCCTGCCTTATAGCCTCATCTGTCAGCCCCCATGGAAAATATACTGTTGTTTCCACACAATGTGTGACTGTCATCGCCCTGCCCAAACATTTTTGTTGTAATCTATGTGATTCACAGCTGAATGTTTTTTAGTCCTTTAAGAGATGTGTTTGCACACCACTGATTTCCAATTCCAGTATTTCTCATTTCATTGGAAATGGTCATCATCAGTGTTTTCAAGTACTTGGGCTAGAGGTGAAGCAACTAAGAATAAAATAATATGAAGCTACATGCAGGAAACTATATGACTTCCAAGAAAAAGGCTAGTCATATTGTTTTTTAAACATGGTTAATGAAATTGCACACCATAACTTACAGAAAAATCTACATATGCATGTTCAAATTTACATCTGCAAGGAGTATATAGACTATAGACATACTTGGCCCTTTTCCCCTAATCTTTGGGTTCATTAACAGAAAGATGAACATACAATCCCTAATGTCAATACCTTTGCATATTTCTTGTAAATAAGAGGGCTTTAGTTTTTGGTGATTTGTTTTTGTTTTTTTCAGTTTTGGTATTTATTACTTTTTCTGGTCCCTGGGAACATTTTTCTTCTGTTTCTCATATATTATTAAACTCATAGTTTGCTATTACCAGTATATTTAGGATCCAGCTAGATTCATCCATGACTAAACAGTTTCTGTGCTTCTTTTTAAAAGAATGAGTTCAATTTTGTTTTCTAATACTGTTTTCTGTTTTTACTCAGTGATTAGAGTTCTCTTCTATAGTTGCATTAAATACCCAAGGCATAAAATTTAAGTGACATTGACAATCTACAATTTTTCGTAAATACTGAGCGCAGGCATAGACTTCTGTGCTTCTGACCTACTTTGCCTCACAGAGACCTGTAGCCAACAGTTGTCAGGCATCTGTGCCTCAACTGCTCACAGGTTCTGCTGAATATGTCTTTGACATTCAATATGTAAAATGCTGTTAAATTACAGAAAGACATAGACGGTGAACTTTGAAAAATCTTGTCATTAATTTTACAGTTTCACTAGAGACAGCACCAAGAAATCTGATAAATAACAGCTTCCAGTTAAGGTAGATTAGCTACTGAGCTACTTTAAAATATCTTAAAGTATAAACATGACTCTGGGAAAAAGAAACTCTGAATCTAGTTGAGCAAATATCTATTTAGGAAATTATGGCACACTTTGGAATGAGTAGACTTTATGATTTTCCTAATGTCTAAGAAAAAAAGTGAGATCCATTCAACAAAAAAGTTGAATAAATAAGATTATGAAATGGTTGAAATAATAGACTAAATCGTTAAAAGAAAACTATCTTTTAAATTCATTATCTAATTATCATCTAATGTATTTTGGAACACAGAAATAATTGCTGGAACCAATTACACTGATAGACTCAGGCAAGTGAAATGGATTGAAACCACAAGAAAAGGTGGTACTAACACTCATATCATGTAGTAAATTTAAGTGTAGATTCTGGTTAGTAGGCAGAAAGGCCTTAAGTAAGGTTGCTAATAGTCTACTTCCCAAGAGCTCATTGTTGATAGTATCTTCAGATGACGGAATAATTCTGAGTAGGCTGACTTCATTTGACCCACACATATCTGATGTTCTGCTGCTATTTTTAAATTAGAATTCATCTAAGAAAGTAAACATGGTAAAATGTTATGGTGGTTGCTGAATATATTGCAGAGAATGGTTTAACATGAAGCAAGAAAGAAACCATCAATTTGATTATTAAATAATAATCATTATCCTTGTTATTTCACAGGTTATAAAAAAGGACAAATATAAAATACATACACACACAGAGAGAGAAATAAATACAAATGTACACAAATCTTGGATGTTTATTTTGATTAAATTTTGTTAAATTATAAATTATGACCTGACCTGGAAAGTCTTAGAAGTGTAATACTTTTACCTGCCTTTCAAAGTCTTTGATAATATTTGTATTTGATACTTAATTTTGTTCTTTGTTTGATTTAGTACTCTTTGACAGAAAAACTGTATTATTGTCAGGCCAATTTTCTAATAGTTGTACAAGCACAGTTTTCTCATCCCAGCTTTTTTGTTTTTGTTTTTGTTTCAATTGCTGCAAAATCATGAAATTTCTTCAAAAATCCAAATGACCTATCCAAGCCTTACACATTGTTTCAAGACCTGGTTAATATCCTACTTTTTGATAGATCTCTCTCTTCCAAGACAACATTTTTTTCTAGCCATCAGGTGTGTCAGATTATTCATTCAATTTTCCTACTAATTATAGTGCATTGCCTTTGTTTATGTATTGCTTCATTATTTGTCATGTTATTTATAAATAGATATTCAATTTTTAGAGAAACAGGATATGTCACATATCCTGTGTTTTACATATTCTTACAGTGCCTCATAAAGTGGTGACCACATAGAAGATAGGAAATAAGGACATTCTTGGATGATTTACTGACTGTCTGATAAAATACTTATATACACGTTTCACATTTAAACCAGTTGTGTTAGCTGTACGCTCATAACTTGCATTTGGCCATGAAATCTTAATAAATTTCACACTCAATCACAAAGTGCAGATGGGAAAATTCCCTTGCAAAATTGTAGACATCTGTGCTGTCATCGCATAAGAAACCCAAACATACTATGGCTAACTTCTGATTATTAAACTTAATGACAATGAGCTTCCTTTCACCTGAAAAAGGAGGAAATGTGAAGGACTTCCTTCTCTCTGCTTTCTTTACTGACTGCTAGATATTTGCCTAGAAAATGAAGAAGAAAAAAAAGGTGCCTCTAATTTTGTGGGTAGTATTAGATTAAGATATCTTGAATGACTGATGCCATGGATAACATCAAAATACAAACTAAAAGCCTATGGCTTACTTTTTTGACACTCAATCCTCTTTCTTCATTACCATTCATAGTTTTTATCTTACACATCTATGCTGCCTGTCTCAAAACTGTTATACACAAGTGCTGCTAAAAATGCTCTTTTATTCAACTATTCTCTTACATGTGCTTTCAAAATCTTACTTCTATGGTGTTTTCCTGTCTTTCAGTTTCTTTTTCTCTTTTGTTTCTCTTTTTTTATGCCTGATGGCTATTCACTTTCCTCTCGCTCTCAATTTTTTCTTTTATTTTAGTACTATATATTAGAAAACTATTTAGTGCAAATCCTGATGTTAAACTTTGAGATGTTCCAATGTCAATTTATATAGATTCTGTCCTTGAGGTACTTACTGTCTTAAGACAGATGACATACACATAAATTAAATATAATACACATTACAAGTGATAAATGCCATGAGAAAATTCCTGATAATTTCTCATATACAAGCCACACTTTTCCAACCTTTTAAACCATAACTTCTGAATCCCCCTGTCTACTAAATGATTTATTAAGCTTTTAGTAAATGTTGAGCTTTCATTAAGCTCAACATTTACTAAGGCATGAAGACCCATAGAAGGTTTAAGAATAAGGACTTGAGGGACTTCCCCAGTGGCACAGTGGATAAGACTCCATGCTCCCAATGCAGGGGGCCTGGGTTCAATCCCTGGTCAGGGAAGTAGATCCCATATGCATGCCACAACTAAAAGTTCACATGCCACAACTAAGGAGCCCATGAGCTGCAACTAAGGAGCCAGTGAGCCGCAACTAAGGAGCCAGTGAGCCACAACTAAGGAGGCTGCCTGCCTCAACTAAGACCCGGTGCAACCAAATAGATAAATATTAAAAAATAAATAAATAAGGACTTGAAAGTCCCACATCTGATCTATGTGAAATAATGTTTGCATCTGTATTGAGGACAATTTCAATCAGAAGGAGTAATCCCAGCTCAGAGGGTATTGCAATAGTGTAGCAGAAGAAAACAAGTAAATGAGTAAAAGCATATAGTAGGGAGACAGAAGAATGTATAGGGGTTGATTTGATTAATATATGTGAAGGAGAGTTACTCCTTTCTTACACGGTTCTTCTCATCCAACAGCAAAACTCCTTAGGAAGAAGAAAAATAGGTGAGAGATGACTAAGCACAAGCCAAGACTTTACAAAAAGGAGCAGCACAGATCAGCAAAATAGTGGGCACATGAGAATGTCTATCGACCTTCTTTGCAGAATAAACTCTCTCTCACTTGAACCACATGATCAGTGTAGAGCTACCACCTCCAAGCAATGAAACCTTACCCAAATGACCACATTAAATATGTTTGAGGACGGGAAGCTCAACCAAGTGTGGCCAAGATCTTCCCTGGTGATTAGTCCCAAAGATATGTCCACATCCTAATCTCTTGATCCTGAAAGAGTTACCTTACTTGGGGAAAGGATGTTTGTTTATGTTATTAAGTTAAGAGGATCTTTAGATGAGGAGACAATCCGAAATTATCCCAGTGGGCCCTATGTGACATCACCAAGTATGCTTATAAGAAAAGGCAAAGGGAGGTTAGACAAACACACAGAGGAGGTGGCAATGTGAAGAAAGAGGCAGAGATTGGAGTCATGTGGCCATAAGCCCAGGAATGCTGCCCCCAGAAGATGGAAAAGCCAAGAAATGGATTCTCTTGTAGAGCCTTCGGGGAAGTACGATCCTATTGACATGTTGATTTTGGACTTTCTGGCCTCCAGAATTGTGAGAGAATATATTTCTGTTGTTTTAAGCCATCAAATTTGTGGCAATTTATTACAGTATCTACAGGAAGCTAATTCAGCTCCTATCCTACTTTTGATACATGAACATTCCACATTCCTTTGTCAGTATCCTGAGTTAAAAGGTGGAGCCCTGGAATCTCGAGGAGTGGCTGTATAAAAGAGAAATTGCTAAATATCTGAGTATGGATGAGAATGGATGTTACCAACTCATGATCTTTCTTTAAGTAAAGTAGTAATCAAATGTACTTTCTGGATAAATATATAAACATATATACATTTGTATATGTGGATGTATATGTATAAAAGTATTACACGTTTATTTAGAGGGAGCAAGACCTTTAGTTTTCATTCTCATGGTAAATCAAATTATAAAATACCATCCTAACAAATTCTAATTTCTCTATAACTACATCAATCTATACTAAATGAAAGGGAAGTTAGAAAGGTGAGCTAATAAACTGAGATAATTTTTCCCTCTCCATTTCTGGGTGTATTTAGACTTAACAGGCAATGCAGTACAGTAAGTAAAACAATCTACTCTTGTCACCTAAGCACTCACAAGTTAAGAGGAATTACATGCTCCAGGCTGCTTGAAAGAAAGGATTCACCTGAAATGAACGTTCCCAAGAGAGGGGTGTGGACAGTATAGTTAAGCACCAGACAGGTTATATTGAATATTTTCATTTACATACTATATGTCTCTGATATGTCAGAAAAGGAACATTTCAAAACACTCAATTGTAGTATTTTTCTATCTGTGTAGATGCCATACGTATAATCTTCGTTGAGAGCCTCTTGCTTTGGTATCTTTAACAGAAACACAAAAAGTGCAGGTCTATCATCATAAAGCAAGGCTGAAGGCCCAATTCTACCAATAATCCCTCCAACAGTGAAATCAACTGGAAGCATGTCTTTCCCTCAATTTATACAAAATTCCAAGCACATAACTTAAAAATTTAAAACCTCTATTTCACGGTTATGAATAGTTAGAGAAAAAAGCCAGGGCATATGAACCCATGACAAGAAAAAAATATAAAGAAAAATAGCAAAGTCTTTATTTTTCATTTCAATGTTAAAGCAATACCACCTGTGCAGTCAGAAATGCCCACATTCTTAACAGACTGGGAACCATAAGAAGTCAAGCAAGTGCTGAGGAGAAAATAGTAAAGGAAAAAAAATTTTCTAAAAATAAACAAAACATTTATTTTCAAGTTTTTGACATCCTGTTTATTTCTCTTCCTATAAAGTTATAACAAGTAAAACATATATTGTCAAAGAAATGTCAAAAAATAGATGAATCAAAGTTTTTGAGGGTCTTCAGTTTTTGTTTTTGTTTGAAAGACAATTCCAAAAAGCAAAAAAAAAAAATCTCATCAGGTGCTCATGTCCTTGGAACCAACAAGATTACAGAAATTATCTAGAGAGTGGAAAATCCTGCATGTATAATGACTGTGAGAGTTAAAGAAACCCTGGTGTAGCCATACAGTGAAATGGATGCTGCAGGTATAGCCATGGTTTGTTTACTTATAAATAAAGAAAACCTCTCAAGGCGCCTCTAGCTAAATGAGGACTGCCTTTTAGGAAGGATACCAAATGTAGGCTTACCAGATAAAATGCAGGATAACCAGTAGTTCTGAATTTCAAATAAACAACAAGTAATATTCTAGCAAAACTATGTCCCATATATTGTACTATTATGCTATATTTATACTAAAAACTGGGTTTATGGTTTATCTGAATTTCAAATGCAACTCGGTGTCCTGTATTTTTATTTGCTAAACCTGTCAACCCTAACAAGGTGACTTAGAAACATCAAAGTAACAGAAAAGACTAGAAAAAGGATCTGAAAATTCCACAGGAAGCAATGCAGTTTCTTGCTCTCTCTCTCATTGACCCTGACTCTCTCTCTGTCTCACTCTCCACCTTTTCTTTTCTCTCTTTTCTCCAGAACTAAATAATTTCCTATTTTTCTCTCAATATAGAGTAATTTTCTCTTTCTCTCTTTTTTTTTTTTTCTCTGTACTCAAATAAAGAAACAGGTTGTCCCAGCTCTGGTCATGATCTACCTCTGGACAAATCAATACTCAACAGGGTTTCAAGATCACATGGCCCAGTGTCTTCTCAATAGATGTAAAGGAACAGACCCAAAAAAGAAATGTGAATCAAGTAGGGAAATAAATAACAGCCTATCGAAGCCACAATGACAAGTCATGTCTTTAAAGAATATTAGCTTATGAATTGCAAGTTTATAATACTAATTGAAAATAAGAGTGAGTATATAAAAATCATCTACACTGTAAAACTCCAATTTTGTTATATATACACAAATGTACATATGCAAACATAACTACAATCACCAAAATTTAGAAAAAAATAAAAGAAAATACACTGAAAAATATTCCCAAGGATGGCTGTTGCTATGATTAAAATTAATTTTATCTTTTACATATATTTTCCTACTTGCCAAATTTCCTATAAAGAGCCCTAATTATTTACAAAAAGAATCATAACATTAAAAATAGATAAGATGAAGAAAAACACGTTTTCTAAGAAATATGTATTTTGGAGGGTTGTTTAGTAACCCAGTGGATTAACAAATATTTTCTTAAATATGAACTGCAGGTTGTTCAGGCTGAAGAGTTCTAAAAATTTGGCCCAAAACATAATATTTTGAAGGGCAAGAAATTTTAAAAGGACGATATCTAAGATACCTTAAGATTAAAATAACATATAAGGAAAAATTGTGCTGTTTATGTAAAAATACATTATTTTGAGTTGTCTTTTAAATATCAAATTCTATACAAATATAAGCAAGGCCAGAAATTGGTAGGCATGTTCTCAACACAAAAGCAAAAAAATTAAGAACTAAAAAATATTTAAGGTTATATAAGATAATGAGTCTTAAAAACTTTCATCATCTGTACAACAATCTTACCAAATATATTTGTTATCATCTTTGGGAATATCTATAGTTTCAATCTTTTGACAACCCATTTCATCATTTTTTAGAAATTTATTTTTTATTCTACGTATCCATCTATAACTGCCAATGATTGATTATGGTTCTGTCTCTTTGTGTAGGTATGGACCAGTGTAACTCCTTTTTCACACAGAAGTCCCTCTTAAATCTGAAGATATATTTTTCTTCTCATTTGTCTGATCCTCAACTACAACCTTCTATTCCTTCAGCTTAGCTATCTTGCCCATGCCTTTTCACTTTGACCTTCTAACTTTTGTAAAAATGACAATTTGTCTAGGCATTTAGACTAAAACTTGCAGCCCACAGTGAATGAATCACCAAGTTCTGTCAACTCTTCTTTTAAATGCAACCTGAATACCAGTGTTGAGCTCTATTTCAGCTGCCACTACTCAGGTCATTGTTTTATGCTTAGATTATTGGCTTAATTAAAAAATAGTCTCTCTGATTCTTGGTTTGCTCTTTATTTGTAAAATTACACTAAAGGTTATTACCTAATTATCTGAAAACACTGCTTTGTGTATAATTAGCTACAGCCCCAAATCGTCCATGTCCAACACAAAAAAGGGAAAATCTACTCTATAATTAGTTCTTAGTACTTCATAACAAAAATAGAAATAACAAGATGTGTTTTAAAATCCAAGAGACTGTCATCCATTACCAGCTAGCCTGCTAAAATAAACTTTATTTCATCCTCACTTCTTAGAATCTATCTTTTCTTTATAGTCAGTCCAGTTGGGTCTTCCACAACACCTTTCCTTAAGTCTTAAATCACAGTGGTTGCATCACCATCTGTGGTATAAGTACACAAACCCTTTACAATGAGGTTCTAAGTCCTTACAATATAAAGTGCAGATTTTGATCAAAATTTCTAAGAAGCCAATATAAAGAACAAAACATAGTTAAAATTTCCTTACAGTTTATGAACTAAAGTTAACCAATGTTAAGAGTGAGCCAGCCACCTCATAATCTGGGAGCATATGAAGTCAACATCAATGTAAATAATGTTCTACCTTTCATACAGGAAACTAAAAACTTTCATATGTTTTGTTTCAAAAGCAATATCAAAAAAGCTTCTAAATATTATAATATTTACAATTGCAAAACCTAAAAAATGTGTTCAGAAATAGAGGTGCTTTTCAAAATAAAAATATTCTCTTTTAAGAAAAAAGCCAGGGATAATTCACAAATCTATAATATGTAAATTATGATTAACTACAACGATACTCAAGCACTGTAAATTGTATTCACACCAAAGAAAATAGTACTTAATTCCTAGAAATCATTGAGTTACCTATTAATCAAAAACAAACAAAGAAAAATTAAAGAAAAACAAAAATACAAGTAAACAACCAAACATACAAAAGAACCCAAAAATGAAAAAAAACCCCAAAAAACCAGACTAACAAAAAGAAAAAACCAAAACAAAACCAGAAAGCGAACAAAAAAGAGCAAAGCCATACCACGTGGCTTGTGGGGTCTTGCTTCCCTAGTAAGGAGTTGGGCCTGAGCGCCTGGGGTGGGAGTGCTGAGTCCAGGATGCTGGACTGCCAGAGAATTCCTGGTCCCAGGGAATATTAATCAGTGTGAGCTCTCCTGGAGGTCTCCATCTCAACACCAAGTCCTGGCTCCACCCAACTGCCTGCAGGCTCCAGTACTGGACACCTCAGACCAAACAACAACCAGCAAGACAGCCCCACCCATTAGCAGATAGGCTGCCTAAAGTACTAAGCACAGAGACACCCCAAAACACATCCCCTGATGCAGCCCTGCCTATCAGAGGGAAAAGACTCAGCTCCACCCACCAGAGTGCAGACACCAGTCCTTCCCACCAGAAACCCTACATAAGCCACCTGACCAACCTCACCCACCAGGGGGCAGACATAAGAAGCAAGAGGAACTACAACCCTGCAGCCTGCGGAAAGGAGAAAACAAACACAGTAAGTTAGACAAAATAAGACGATAGAGAAATATGTTCCAGAAGAAGAAGCAACATAAAAACCTACAAGACCAAAGAAATGAAGAGGAAATAGGCAATCTACCCGAAAAAAAATTCAGGGTAATGATAGTAAAGATGATCCAAGATCTCAGAAACAGAATGGAGGCATGGATTGAGATGATACAAGAAATGTTTAACAAAGACTTAGAAAAACTAAAGAACAAACAAACAGTAATGAACAACACAATAATTGAAATGAAAAAAACACTAGAAGGAATCAATAGAAGAATAACTGAGGCAGAAGAATGGAAAAGTGAGCTGGAAGATAGAATGGTGGAAATAACTGCCACAAAGCAGAATAAAGAAAAAAAAATGAAAAGAAATGAGGGCAGTCTCAGAGATTTCTGGGACAAATGAAATGCACCAACATTTGAATTACAGGGGCCCCAGAAGAAGAAGAGAAAGAGAAAGGGTCTGAGAAAATATTTGAAGAGATTATAGTCAAAAACTTTCCTAACATGGGAAAGGAAATGGTGAATCAGGTCCAAGAAGCACAGAGAGTCCCATACAGGAAAAACCCAAGGAGAAACACACCAAGACACATATTAATCATCCTAACAAAAATTAAATGCAAAGAAAAAATATTAAAAGCAGCAAGGAAAAAGCAACAAATAACATACAAGGGAATCCCCATAAGGTTATCAGCTGATTTTCAGCAGAAACTCTGCAGTCCAGAAGGGAGGGACAGGATATATTTAAAGTGGTGAAAGGGAAAAACCTACAACCAAGATTACTCTACCCAGCAAGGATGTCATTCAAATTTGACAGAGAAATAAAAAGTTTATAGACAAGCAAAAACTAAGAGAATTCAGCACCACCAAATCTGCTTAACAACAAATGCTAAAGGAACTTCTCTAGGCTGGAAACACAAGAGAAGAAAAAGACCTACAAAAACAAACCGAAAACAATCAGAAAATGGCAATAGGAACATATATATTGATAATTACCTTAAATGTAAATGGATTAAATGCTCCAACCAAAAGACAAAGGCTGGCTGAAGAGATGCAAAAACAAGACCCATATATATGCTGTCTACAGGAGACCCACTTCAGACCTAGGGACACATACAGACTGAAAGTGAGGGGATGGAAAAAGATATTTCATGCAAATGGAAATCAAAAGAAAACTTGAGTAGCAATACTCATATCAGACAAAATAGACTTTAAAATAAAGACTGTTACAAGAGATAAGGAAGGACACTACATAATGATCAAGGGATCAATCCAAGAAGAAGATATAACAATTGCAAATATTTATGCATGCAACATAGGAGCACCTCAATACATAAGGCAAATGCTGTCAGACATAAAAGGGGACATCAACAGTAACACAATAATAGTGGGGGACATTAACATGCCACTTACACCAATGGACAGATCATCCAGACAGAAAATTAATAAGGAAATGCATTAATTGATATTCATAGAATATTCCTTCTAAAAGAGCTGAATATACTTTCTTCACAAGCACACATGGAATAATCTCCAGGATCGATCGATCACATCTTGGGTCACAAATCAAGCCTTGGTAAATTTAAGAAAATTAAAATGATGTCAAGCATCTTTTCTGACCACAACGTTATGAGATTAGAAATCAATTACAGGAAAAAAAACTGTAAAAAATACAAACACATGGAGGCTAAACAATATCCTACTAAATAACAAATGGATCACTGAAGAAATCAAAGAGGAAAACAAAAACTACCTAGAAACAAATGATAACAAAAACATGATGACCATAAACCTATGGGATGCAGCAAAAGCAGGTCTAAGACGGAAGTTTATAACAATATAATACTATCTCAAGAAACAAGAAAAATCTCAAGTAAATAACCTACCCTTACACCTAAAGTGACTATAGAAAGAAGAACAAACAAAACTCAAAGTTAGTAGAAGTAAAGAAATCATAAAGATCAGGGCAGAAATAAATAAAATAGAAAAGAAGAAAATGCTAGCAAAGATCAATGAAACTAAAAGCCAGTTCGTTGAGAACATAAAATTGATAAACCTTTAGACGGACTCATCAAGAAAAAAAGGGAGAGGACTTAAATGAATAAAATTAGAAATGAAAAAGGAGAAGTTATAACTGACACGACAGATATAAAAAGGATCATAAGACAGTACTACAAGCAACTATATGCCAATAAAATGGACAACCTGGAAGAAATGGAAAAATGCTTAGAAATGTACAACCTTCCAAGACTGAACCAGGAGGAAATAGAAAATATGAACAGACCAATCACAAGCAATGAAATTGAGACTGTGATTAAAAATCTTCCAACAAACAAAAGTCCAGGACCAGATGGCTTCACAGGCAAATTCTGTCAAACATTTAGAGAAGAGCTAACACCTATCCTTTTCAGACTCTTCCAAAAAACTGCAAAGGGAGGAATACTCCCAAGCTCATTCTCCCAAGCTTATTCTATGAGGCCACCATCAGCTTGATGCCAAAACCAGACAAAGATATCACAAAAACAAGAAAATTACAGGCCCATATCTCTGATGAACATAGACGCAAAAATCCTCAACAAAATACTAACAAACAGAATCCAACAACACATGAAAAGGATCACACACCATGATCAAGTGGGATTTAACCCAGGGATGCAAGGACTCTTTTTTTTTTTTAAATTTATTTATTTATCTATTTATTTATTTATTTATCTATTTATGTCTGTGTTGGGTCTTCACTTCTGCGCGAGGGCCCTCTCCAGTCGCGGCAAGCGGGGGCCACTCTTCATCGCAGTGCACGGGCCTCTCACCATCACAGCCTCTCCTGTTGCGGAGCACAGGCTCCAGATGCGCAGGCTCAGCAATCGCGGCCCGCAGGCCCAGCTGCTCCGCGGCACGTGGGATCCTCCCAGACCAGGGCTCGAACCCGTGTCCCCCACATTAGCAGGCAGACTCCCAACCACTGCGCCACCAGGGAAGCCCAAGGATTCTTAAATATACACAAATCAACCAATGTGATACACCATATCAACAAATTAAAGAATAAAAACCATATGATCATCTCAATAGATGCAGAAAAAGCTTTTGGCAAAATTCAACACCCATTTATGATAAAAACTCTCCAGAAAGTAGGTATAGAGGGAAACTACCTCAACATAATAAAGGCCATATATGACAAAAACCACAGCAAACATCATTCTCAATGGTGAAAAACTGAAAGCATTTCCTCTAAGATCAGGAACAAGACAAGGATGTCCACTCTCGCCACTATTATTCAGCATAGTTTTGGAAGTCCTAGCCACAGCAGTCAGAGAAGAAAAAGAAATAAAAGGAATACAAATTGGAAAAGAAGTAGTAAAACTGTCACTCTTTGCAGATGACATGATACTATACACAGAAAATCCTAAAGATGTCACCAGAAACCTACTAGAGTTAATCAGTGAATTTGGTAAAGTTGCAGGATACAAAATTAATACACAGAATTCCTATACACTAACAATGAAAGATCAGAAAGAGAAATTAAGGAAACTAGCCCATTTACCACTGCAACAAAAAGAATAAAATACCTAGGAATAAACCTACCTAGGAGACAAAAGACCTGTAGGCAGAAAACTATAAGACACTGATGAAAGAAATTAAAGACGATACGAACAGATGGAGAGATATACCATGTTCTTGGATTGGAAGAATCAATATTGTGAAAATGACTATACTACTCAAAGCAATCTACAGATTCAATGCAATCCCAATCAAATTACCAATGGCTTTTTCACAGAATTAGAACAAAAAATTTTACAGTTTGTACGGAAACACAAAAGACCCCGAATAGCCAAAGCAATCTTGAGAAACAAAAAGAGCTGGAGGAATAAGGCTCCCCAGATTCAGACTATACTACAAAGCTACAGTAATCAAGACAGGATGGTACCAGCACAAAAACAGAAATATAGATCAATGGTACAGGACAGAAAGCCCAGAGATAAGCCCATGCACCTATGGTCACCTAATCTGTGACAAAGAGGCAAGAATATACAATGGAGAAAAAAGATAGTCTCTTCAATAAGTGGTGCTGGGAAAACTGGACAGCTACATGTAAAGAATGAACTTAGAACACTCCTTAACACTGTACACAAAAATAAACCAAAATGGATTAAAGACCTAAATGTAAGTTCAGACAGCATAAAACTCTTAGAGGAAAACATAGGCAGAACACTCTGACATAAATTGCAGCAAGATCTGTTTTTGACCCACCTCCTAGAATAATAAAAATAATAACAAAAATAAACAAACGGGACCTAATGAAACTTAAAGGCTTTTGCACAGCGAAGGAAACCATACACAAGACAAAAAGACAACCCTCAGAATGGGAGAAAATATTTGCAAATGAAGCAACTAACAAGGGATTAATCTCCAAAATATACAAATAGCTTGTGCAGCTCAATATCAAAAAAACAAACAACCCAACCAAAAAATGGGTGGAAGACCTAAATAGACATCTCTCCAAAGAAGACATACAGATGGCCAAGAGGCATATGAAAAGATACTCAATATCACTAATTATTAGAGAAATGCAAATCAAAACTACAATGAGGTATCACCTCACACCAGTCAGAATGGCCATCATCAAAAAATCTAGAAACACTAAATGCCAGAGAGGGTGTGGAGAAGAGGGAACCCTCCTACAATGTTGGTGGGAATGTATATTAGTACAGCCACTATGGAGAACATATTGGAGGTTCCTTAAAATACTAAAAATAGAACTACCATATGATCCAGCAATTCCACTTCTGGGCATATACCCAGAGAAAACCATAATTCCAAAAGATACATGCACCCCAATATTCACTGCAGCACTATTTACAATAGCCAGGATATGGAAGCAACCTAAATGTCTATCAATAGAGGAATGGATAAAGAAGATATGGCACATATATACAATGGAATATTACAGAGCAATAAAAAGGAACAAAATCGTGCCATTAGTAGAGATGTGGATTGACCTAGAGATTATCATACAGAGTGAAGTCAGTCAGAAAGAGAAAAACAAATATCATATAATATCACATATATTTGGAATCTAGAGAAATGGTACAGATGAACTTATATGCAATGCAGAAATAGAGACACATGTAGAAAACAAACATATGGATACCAAGGGGCAAGGGAGGGTGGGATGAATTGGGAGATTGGGATTGACATATATACACTACTATGTATAAAATAGATAACTAATGAGAACCTACTGTATAGCAGAGGGAACTCTACGCAATACTCTGTGGTGACCTCAATGCAAAGGAAATCCAAAGAGGGGATATATGTATACATATAGCTGATTCACCTGGCTGTACAGCAGGAACTAACACAACATTGTAAAGCAACTATACTCCAATAAAAATTAATAAAAAAGAATACATTGAATTTTTATTTCCAAGAATGCATATTAGGAAATCACATTTTTGAAAGAAAAGCTACAAAGTTATAAATGAATTCTAATGAGTAATAGTCTTGAAATCTGATTTTTATATATAGAACCTTGATTTTATAAATAACTGAATATCTCATGCTGTCAATTTGAAGATACCTCTAGTCAAATGAGGCAAGAACAGCTGGTTATGGACACTCTCTTGTTAGCTAAGAAAATTATTCTTCCACACTAGCCTCACTTGGTCTAATCTAGATTTGAGCTAAGAGATCAGTCTAAGAGTATGCATTTTAGATTAAGCCTTGGCTTCGTGCTATTCAACTGTCCTTTCAGTTTACAAATTGGCAGATACTTCCACTATAGCTGCAGAAACATGTAATGGATGGAAGGGGTAAAGGCTAAGTGTGGAGAAGTAGGAGACAGTATCTTGAAGGAATATTAATGACATGCCAAGAAGCTAGGACTTTTCTCTGGAAGTTACAGAACGTTCGTGAGCAGAGTGATGTGATCTAACATTGCTGTCCTGTGACAGTGCTGCTCTATGTCTACTCACAGAGGGATTTTTAAGATAATCCTCACACTAGGAGAGCTTTGTTTTCATTTTTAATAAGCATCACTGCTAAGGCTTCATTCTTTGTCATATCCATAAGAAATACTGTCAAATTTTCGAGAAAAAAGGAGCTGTCACATTCAACCATGTCATTCTCTAAATATCTGCTTTTGACAAGGAAGTATATAGGTAAAGATAAGCACTGCTCTTATATTGGACTAGGCAAATACATTAAAATTCTACAATATTTAAATTGACAGTATAAAATACATGAAGTTTTACATAAGAAGGAAAAATAAGTAAGAAAACTATTGCATACAGAAAAAAATGTTAGCTTCGTTTGTGAAATTGTGTTTTATAGGGACCTCTGTTCGAAGGACACAAGGAAATGCATGATCAGCCAATTCTTCCAAGACTTATTCAGTTGAAGGCTACTCTAGGTGTGTTGTTTCTGCTTCTTTTTTCTCTTCCTACACACATTTAGCTATTCACTCAATTTATTTGTTTCTACACCTTTACAAAGGAGTATATTTACAGTGAAAAACACAACTTCAAATAAGTCTTCTCATTCTACTTGTTTCCTACACTGACTAAACTATCATGGGAAAGAATTAACAGCTGGTTAAAATGAATATCTGTGGCTTTGTTTTTCCATGTTCTCACTATCTTCTGCTACCCTGGAGAAATAAAAATTGGCTTCATATATTCCTGGGAATCAAATATTTTCAAACAAGAAAGAACTAGGTATGTATTTAAGCACTAGAAGCATGTAAATGCCAGGAAAAATTTTATAAACAAAAACAACAAAAAACAATGCAGGATATCTATGATACACCCATAATTGGCAAATAAAATAATTATTTTACTTCAAAATAATCATGCAGGCAATACATGACTAAAAGTTGTGTGTCAAATTTGAAATTCTTACACCAATTCTCAGTATCAAATATTAATTGTTCATTTGTATGTCAGTGTTCTGACTAGTTCAATATGAAATTAAACACAAATATCAATCAGCATCTATTAATGTCTTTCATAATTAGAAAACTATTTAAATAGAATTTATCTCTTGTACCTACAAACTATCTAAAATGAAGAAAAAAATTCAATGAACAAAACACAGGCATTGGCATTACATCCACATGTATACCAAAATGTTCTCACCAGTTAGTGAATTTCAAAGGTTGCTTGACACTAACAGGGAATAGTGGTATAATCAGAAATTCATGAGACTGAAATTCAGACCACTTTGGTTTTAACTCTGCATGCAAATTACATAATCTTTAGTAAATTATTTAACCTCTCTGACCTATTGTTTTCTCTTCAGTGGGAATAATAAATTGTAAAGTTCTTTGAGCCTTACATCCATAATGCCTCTAAATAACATTATAGTACATGCATTATAAACCTATAAGTATAAATGTATAAAAATTAGTTTCTTTCCTTCCTCTCACAATGAAAGTGTGATGACTATATTTTGCAGGGTAAAAATTTATGCTATGCTTGGAAAAATACTCTAATAAAAACGTATCCATACGTTTATATTTCTTCTCTCTGTACAATCAGAATATTGTTTTAACATATAAGAGGCCTGCTGACATGCATTCACAGTCACTTTCTATTACACCTTTTCCTATTCTCAGAGTACACATCCATGGAACAAGTATACTCTTTGGGAGGCTATCCAGTTATGGTCAGATGCAGCATCTTATATCTCACTGGAATAAAAACCAAGTAAATATAAAGGTAAAATATATGTTGTTCAAGATGAGCTACCTAAAGAGGTCATGGCCACTCATTGTATTCATTTCTCCTTTTTGTGCATATCTTACCATTACTGGCAGCAGCCCCTGAACTTTGAATTTTACTATATTGTAAAAGGAGACTTAGTGTCTTCCTTTTATACCCATACTATTTGCATTAGTCAGTATTTGCTAACTGCTGTAGAAAGCAACCCCCAATCTCAAAGGCTTAACATAACGTTATGGGGTTTTTTTCCCTATTGACATCACAGTGCATGTCTGAAAGCTTTCTTCTAATTGGAGACTCAGGGATCCAGAATACTTCTATCATATAATGTTGCCATCTTTATCATGTGGCTTTCAAAATCTATGTGGAAGGGATGATAGAATGTCAAGTATCAAGCAGGGTTTTCATGGATGGGATTGGATGTGATATATTACCTTGAGCATATAACTTTGGCTATAATTTCATCACATGACCCCAAGATAACTACAAGGGAGGTTGGTAAATGTAGTCATTTTGTAGGCCAAGAGGAAAATCATGGAACTGGGGGAAACATAGCATTGCTTCTGCTATACTAAGTTACTGTGTATGCCCAATGAAAATGCCCAGTGAAATTTGAGACTATGTGTTTTTTAATGATCAGTGCCTTGCCAGTGTCTAAAACAGGGTTATATTATGGATACAATATTTTAGAATGAGTAAATACAAGTTACAAGTAAAACAAAATATACAGATAAGCATGGAGCAACCAAAGACAGCATATATTTTTGAGCCCAATCATACAATCATACAAACACTAGACTAATAAAATGCCATCATAAAAACTATATTAATATCATGTTATCTACATGAAATGGAGGAATGATAATCTTGAAATATCATTGTCAAAGGGAAGTGTTTGAGTATTAAATAGTATATTTGAGATGTATTACTTTTAAATGTGAAGAAATATTTCTTAAGTTGGGTTTAACATAAAAACTGCTTTTTCTTACCAAAAGCCAGTGGACTCTGGCTCTGTGAGAGGTAGGTGGAGGGTGAAGAGTGGTACAAAGAATGCTAGTAGGTACAAATGGGATACACTATTCCCTGAGTATCAGGTGGCAGATATTTTGAAAAGTGCAACATTTCTTAAATGTCATCACTCCAAAGATCTGTGCAAATCCACATATCAGTAGCTAGAACCACAGAAATGGTGTAAATATAGTACCTGGAAAAAGGAAGGAACTATTGTAGAAAAGACAGCATAAAAGAAATCAGGTATTTCCTAGAGTTGGGAAGAAAATGACCTTGTTAGGACCAAATTAAAAAAAAAATCCTCCTTGGTTAAATCTTTCAAAAATTAACAGAACCACATTAGAAATAAGCTAAATGTTTTGGAAGATTTATGTATTTCTATATTTTCTGGAAGATAAACCTATTTCTTAGTAATCTGTCAAAGATGAATTACGTGAGGACTGTAGGAGGCTTCCCTAGACATATGAGCATGTTCACGAGTTCACAGATACAAGTGACTCCACTGAGCCCAAATGGGACCAACTTAGTGAAGAGTGTTTAGCTTCCTCTGAAGAAAGCGTCTTAAGCATAAATGTTATACAATTAATGCCATTGTCTAGCCATTCAAAATAAAATCCAGAGATGAAGCTCTTTACAGAAAAAACATGTGTCTTCCTGATCCACAATTACATAGAATTTCTGGAAATAATTTGCTAAAACAGTATTTTTTTAAATTCTGAATATTTACCTCAAAATAAAGAGACAACTAGATTACAGCAAATTTAATCTCTTCATATGAGTTTTGCTAGGGTAAGCTTCATCCAGGTTACTGTGGGTTTGTAGAATATATGCCACAGGATTTCTAAAATTCTTTCAGGTGTTTACAATTAGCTGAACTGTTTCCTTACTAATTGTTGGTTTTTATTCTAAAGTAAACCTCACTTCACTAAGTTTTTTATGCCTCTGAGCAAAAAAAAAAGATAAAACAAAACAAACAAAAAAACCCAACAACAACAACAAAAAACATTTGGATACCTACAAAATCTAGAATACTTTATTTTCTATTGGGGGTAAAAACAAAATTAGATTACTTTGATTCCATTGTGTGTGTGTGTGTGTGTATGCATGCTTACACATGTTATATTAGAAGGTTAAACAGAGACACAATTACACACATGCACGCACACACACATCAATGCACGAGCTAGCTTTAAAAGCACATTCAGTTTGTTTTCTGTGGATTTTAGAGCAAATATTTTCAACATGCAAAATCTTTCACCAAAAAAATATTTCTCCCTGATCCCTAAATATGTTTTTTAAGCTCTAAATGTCATAAAATTGCTTCTGAACAAATGCTTAATTCACCATTCCCAGTTAAACATAGGTGACTATTTGGATTCCAGAAAGAAAAGTAGATACAGTTAGTGTCTATAGAACAGAATAGCAAAAATAGATAAATGTTAAATGATTGACAGATAGGTAGATAGATAGATAGACAGAGTATTGGTAGAATAAAAAATAAGCCATTTTGAAATGTTATAATAAGTTGTGAAATTAAAACAGGGGGGGAAAATAGGTTCTACAATTGCCAAGAATACAGTGAATAATCATGGAGTATTTTAGAAAGTATTCCCTGACCAGGTCTAAGACCCAGCCTCCTAGATTGACTGTGTGATTAAATATATTTAATATATAAAATCAAATGTTACACATCTATTAACCAATATTTTAAAGAACACAAACCCTAAATTAGAACATTGCTAGACATCCATTTCTGTTTCCCTTCTAAGAGCAGAAGGTTTTTTTTGCTTGTTTTTTGTTTTTTGTTTTAATATAGTCTTTTAATTGGCTGTTTAAGGGTAAGGAGGCCACAAAGCCTGACATGCTGAATTAGGAAGGAAATGCAGCTACTCTTTCTCTTGCAGACAAACAGCAATGGTTCTGATGGTGGTATGGAGAAGCACTGCTCACTTCATCATGCCATCTTTGATACCCACATTATTCTAGTCTTACACAAAACAAGTCTTAACAAATTCAAGGTGATCAAAGTCATATCAAACAACATTTCTGACCACACTGGTATGAAACTAGAAATCAATAACAGAAGGAAAACTGGAAAATTCATGGATACATGAAAATTAAACACAATCCTGAACAACCACTGGGTCGAAGAAGAAATTAAAGGGAAATCAAAAAATATCTTGAAACAAATGAAAATGGAAACACAACACAAAAAAATCTGGTCACAGTAGAAGCAGTTCTAATAGGGAATTTTATAGCAGTAAACACCTATATGAAGAAAAAAGAAAGATCTCAAATAAACAACCCACCTTTACACCTCAAAGAACTAGGAAGAGAAGAATAAACTAAGTTCCAAGTTAGTATAAAGGAGATTTTTTTTTTTAAATCAGAGTGGACATAAATAAAATAAAAACTAAAAAGACAATAGAAAACTCAACAAAAATAAGAACTAGTATTTATAAAAGATAACCAATAATGACAAACCTTCAGGAATACTAACTAAAATGAAAAGAGAGAAGACTCAAATTAATAAAATCAGAAATTAAAAATGAGATATTACAACTGATAACAGAAATACTAGTGATCATGAGAAACTATTATTAACAATTATACACCAACAAATTGGATAACCTACAAATAGTGAATAAATCCCTAGAAACACACAACCTACTAAACTGAATCATAAGGAAATAGAAATCTGAACAGACTAAGGAGATTAAATCAGTAATAATAATAATAAAAAATCTCAACAAAGAAAATTCCAGTACCAGATGGCTTCACTGGTGAATTTTACCAAATACTTAAGAAGAATTAATGTCAACCCTTCTCAAATTCTTCCAAAAAATTGAAAAGGAAGGAGCTCTTCCCAACTCATTTTACTAGGCCAGCATTACCTTGATATCAAAGCTAGGCAAGGACACTACAAGAAAATTAAAGGTCAATATCCTTGATGAACCTACATGCAAAAATCTTCAACAAGATATTAGCATACCAAATTCAACAGCAAATTGAAAGAATCACACACCATGATCAAGTGGTAGTCATCCCTGTGATGCAAAGATGATTCAACATATGCAAATCAATAAAATGTGATATACCACATTAAAGGAATGAAACACACTTAATCACAAAGATCAGCTCAATAGATGCAGAAAACATAATCTGACAAAATTTAAATCCTATCATGATTAAATTTCTCAATAAATTAGATATAGATGGTATGGACCTCAATATCATAAAGGCCAAATATGATAAGCCCACAGCTACCATCATACTCAAAGATGAAAAACTGAAAGTTTTTCCTCTAAGATCAGGAACAAGACAAGAATGTCCACATTCTATATATCTACTCAATATAATACTGGAAGTCTCAGACAGAACAATTAGGCAAGAAAAAGAAATGAAGGCATCCAAATAGGAAGAAGTAATATTGTCTCTATTTGCAGGTGCTATGTTCTTAAATAGAAAAAACCCTAAAGACTACACCAAAAAAACTGTTAGAACTAATACATGAATCCAGTAAAACTGCAGGATTCAAAATCAATTTACAAAATCAGTTGTGTTTCTATGCATTAACAATGAACTATTGGAAAGAGATTAAGAAAACAATCCCACTGACAACAGCATCAAAAAGTTTTAAATAATTAGGAATAAATTTAACCAAGAAGGTGAAAGATCTGTACACTGAAAACTATAAAACATTTATGGAAGAAACTAAAGAAGACACAGATCAATTGATAGACATGCTATGTTATTAGACTGAAAAAAATAATATTGTTAAAATGTCCCTACCACCCAAAGCAATTTACAGATTCAATACAATCCCTACCAATATTTCAATGGCATTTTTCACAGAAATAGAAAAAAATACTAAAATTCCTTTGGAACTAGAAAAGAACTCAAATAGCCAAAGCAATTCTGACCAAGAAGAACAAAAGTGGAGGCATTAAACATCATGAATTCAAGTTATATTACAAAGTTATAGTAATCAAAACAGTATAGTATTGGCATAAAAACAGATACATAGATCAATGGAATGTAACAGAAAGCCCAGAAACAAACCCACACATGTATGGTCAATTAATTTTCAACAAAAGCACCAAGGTATACCAAAAATTTTTCTTAGAAAAACTCGATATCCACATGCAAAACAATGAAATTAGACTTTTATCTTACATCATACAAAAAAAAAATCAACTCAAAATGAATTAAGTATTTGAATGTAATACTGGAAACCGTAAAACCCCTAGAAGAAAACAAAGGGGATAAGCTCCTTGACATTGGTCTCGGCAATAATGTTTTTGTTTGACACCAAAAACACAGGCAACAAAAGCAAAAATAAACAAGTGGAACTACAAACTAAGAAGTTTCTACGTAGCAAAGGAAACCATCAACAAAATAAAAAGGCAACTTATGGAATGGGAGAAAATATTTGCAATCCACATATCTGATAAGGGATTAATATCCAAAATATATAAGAAACTCAAACAACTCAACAGCAAAAAAACACACACAAAAAATTGCAAATAACAAATAAAAACGGGCAGAGCAACCAAATACAAATTTCCAAAGAAGACAAAGAACTAACCAATAGACATATGAAAAAATGCTCAACATCATTAATCATCAAGGAAATGGAAATCTAAACTGCAATGAGATAACACCTCACATGTGTTAGGATGTCTATTAGCAAGAAGACAAGAGTTAACAGATGCTGCTGAGGATGTGGAGAAAAGGGAATCCTTCTGCACTATTGGTGGGAATGTAAATTGAACCACTATGCAAAGCAGTATGGAGGTTCCTCAAGAAATTAAAAATAATACTACAATAAGATCCAGCAATCCCACTTCTGGGTATATGTCCAAAAGAAACAAAATCACTATGTGAAAGAGACATCTATACTCCCATGTTGTTTGAAGCATTATTCATGACAGCTATGTTGCTTCACGGAAACAACCTAAGCATTCATTAACAGATGAATGGATAAAGACAATGTGATATGTACACACACACACACAATGGAATATTATTCCACTTTAAAAAAAGAAGAAAATCTGGCCATCTGTGATAAGATGGTTGAATGTGGAGAGACAAATGCTGCATATCACTTACATGTGGAACCAAAAAAAAAAAAAAGTCAAGCATACAGAAACAGAGTAGAATGGTAGTTGCCAGGGGCTGGGGAGTAGAGGAAATGGGGAGAGGTTGGTAAAGGGTACAAATTTTCATTTATAAGATGAATAAGTTCTGATGATCTAATGTATAGCATTGTGACTACGATTGATAATATGCAGATAATAATTGATAATACTGCATTAGATACATGAAATTTGTTAAGAGAGATCTTAAGGGTTTTCATCAAAAAGAAAATAAAAGGTAACTATATGAGGTGATGATGTATTAATTAACTTGATTGTATGAATCCTTTCACAATGTATACATGTATCAAATAATCATATTGTACACTTTAAATATATTACAATTTTGTTTGACAATTATACCTCAAAAAAAGCTGTAAAAAAATACTTGGCAGTTACTGCTTAATATACCAGACTCTACCTTAATATTGGAAAATGTCGAACTTCTCAAATTGCCTTCTCCATTACTACTTGAAGCTACTGCAGAAGCTCTTGCCTCTACTTAGATTACCTCCATTCTTATCTGTCACTCAAGAATATATCTATTTATTTATCCTTCATGGCTTAGCTCAGCTGCAGCCTCATCTGGAAGTCCTCCTTGTCAAGTTCCTCCTCTACTTCAGGTAGATGTAGACACAATTTCTTTTTGGTATTCATAATATGTTATATAATTATGTATACACACACACATATGTGTAAAATATTTATGTGTATACATGTGTGCATATATATATTTAAGATACATATTATGCTGTCATTATTTCTTGTTTTTTTCTTCAAGTAGATTGTATACTCAGCATAGATTTGTACATTCAGCATGTAGCACAGTCTCTGAAACCTACTAGGTACTCATTGAATGCTGGTAGAATTATTTTTATGGTTGAATCATTTCCTGCCTCCTCTATGTATTGGTTCCACCAATTATTATTGCTTTCTCTTATAATTAGTTTCCTTTCGGCTAGAGATGTCCTTTAACTTTAAAACAAAACAAAAAACATTTACTACATGGAACTACTGTATTTCTGAAAATAAGAGTTTATCACTACTGACTCTTCTGTCTTACCCCTCATTCACTCACTAGTCTTTCACATATATTTTTATCTAATTTGGCTTGAATTACTTCTCTGAAAGTCACTAATAAGTCCCTAATTACCACATATTTTCTCATTTCTCAGGTTGCTAGAACTTAATGTGACATTTGATACTTGTTAACTATCCCCTCTTGGATTTTTTTTATCTTAGGTCTTTGAGACTTCATGCTATCCTGGTTTTCTGATTATTTCTGACTTCTGTGTCCCTCTTACTCTTTCTATAATCTATAGGAAATTTTCCAGTTTGTGTCTTCTTTTTGTTTATCTCAACATTCACAACACCTGCTCTCATTTAGTTTCCCTATAACATGGGGAGCATAAAATCTATGTCTTTATTCTGTACCTGTTGTTCATGTCTTCTTGGATATCCTGCTGGTGTTTGATGTTCCTCATTTCTGAATTAAAATGTGTCATTTTCTCCTATATCATACATACCACTTTTCTACTTATGTATTTCAATTAATGACACTGCATTATTCTCCCTACTACCACATGGATTTGGAACACAGGCATATCTTGACATGCCTCTGTTTCATATGCTTCTGATACAATCAATGTCTCATTCCTATAAACTTCTCTTGAACATGTGCATCTTTAATTGTTGATTTTCTATTTTCTATTTCTGTATTACTTAATTCATATCCTGTTTCATTGTACCTTTGATCTATTTATAATTTATATTATCTCCTAATTTAATTCAACATTTACAATTTCTGCTTAAATTTACCTAATATAAAAACTACTCTATAAACTTACAAAATGTTATATCTTTTTACATTTGCTCATTACTAATCAATCTGAAATGCTCTTCCTTCATTCTTTACCTGTTGAAATTTTTCTCAGCTTTAAAGGCCTAGCTCAAAGACCATTGTCTCTGATTCCTCTGTCGGAATTACTCCATCATCTAAGTCCCAGCAATAGCTCCCTTTTAACTTTAACACTTCCATCACTTGGTTTCTTTTACAGTAAATCACCCAGGTTTCTTTCCTTAATTTAATGTCACTGACATTTAAGACCTGTCTTATTCATCCTCTGCTTATTTTGGCACTAATAATCACACTTTTATGGCTTACTAAAGTTTGAGGAACTGTGTTTTATTTCTCTTAACATCCTGCCTGGTGCTAAACATTTCCTAAATATTTACTGAATGAATTAATTGTCATAATTGCTAGAAACTAGTTCAGAACTTTGTACACTGGATCTGTGTACGTCAGCTTGAACTATAAAGCACTACATGATATCATCAAACCCCCAAATGTTCCATATTTATATGTTAAAAAAAATTAGCATGACTGGGACTACAATGATTTTGAATTTTGCAGAAACAATTTCTGTTTCAAAACCACGAGCTCTTAACTGGTTCATGGGATCGTCTTCCACTTTGCATATTACACTCCAAATGTGTTTTTATTTTTCCTGACACAAAATAAATTGAAATGTTCTTTGTTAGTCATTCATTTAAGTACCATCAGTTGCCCTTTTCCTGATAATAGCATGATTCAGAACTTTTAATAATGATTATAATTAAGCAATGATATCATTGCCCCCTCTGCTTTATGAGACAATAATCCAATTCCTAAATGGCTAAACTAGAAGGCCAAAGGCAGAGCAGTTTATCACAGCTAGAGAATCAGATTACTGCTGAACAAAACAGAGAGCCTTGATATTATTACTATATAATGCATGGTTCAGGGTTAATAGCCCTCTACACAGCATTATTTTTTTTAATGTTATATTGGCAAGGTTAAAAACAGAAAGGAAGGATGCTGGTTCTGTTGAATATGTCTGCTAAATGCTCTCTGAATGAGGAAGAAAATTAATTCTCTCAAACAGAGCACATGACTTGGAGTCAAGATAACTCAAACCTTTTTTATCTGATATGCTTCTTAAGTCATTTAACTTCACTGAAATTCAGTTTCCATGTTTTAAAGTAAGAGACTCCTTGTTCTAATATCCAATGATTAGATACACTGGGGAAAAAAATCTTTGAAATCATATGTAATGAGGAAAATACAACGTATATATTTATTGATCAGTCTCAGTTTTCCTATATATATGAACAAGTAACATCTTGTACTATATTGGTATATAGTACATGTTAGGAAAGAGCAATTTCCACGTTCTACCCTAAAAAGGTACAATATAATGCCTCCCACTTTCTTACCTCCTACACAGTCAATTTAAAAAGGGCTTCTCTACATAGGTTTCTTTCAAAGGATCTGTCACAAGAAGCTGATTGGCATGTCAGAGCTTCAAAAAGATTAGAGAAAAGGCATTCTCACATATTTTAAACACTGGCATATGGATTTATATTAAGACCATCCTTACTTGAATAAACATCTAAAACCTTCAGGACAGACTATAGATATTAGAAACATGTCATCAGCAAGAATGTCTATACATAAATGCACATATCCAAAATGTGTTCTTAAAACTGGAGTCCAGTTTCACATATGTATACACTAAATCAGTAAGTGAAACACTTTGTTTAAAACATATCTTAGGGAATTATTTGCATGGCTATAACAACTAATATATGGTTTTAGGGGAAAGAGTAATAATTTTGTAAAACAGAATGAATTTTGCTGTTTGAGTAACAATGGCATGAGCCACAGAGAGCAAATACAGTCATTGCCATAAAATCGTAAGTTCCCCCTTTTTAGAAAGTACTACAAAATATTTAAGGATTATTTTGATATTCCATTTCAGTTTGAAAATTCAATTAAATAATTTTAGATGATACGTATAAAAATAAAAATCAATTGGGTTCAGACTAATAGCTAGTATAGTAAATAAAACATGGTTTTGATTGATTTTATCTGTTAAGTTAGGGGTCCCCAACCCCTGGTACCGGTCCGTGGCCTGTTAGGAACCGGGCTGCACAGCAAAAGGTGAGCGGCAGGCGAGAGAAGAGAGAGAGAGAGACAGCGAGACAGAGAGACAGAGAGACAGAGAGAGAGAGAGAGAGGGAGGGAGGGAGAGGGAGAGAGAGAGAGGGAGGGAAGCTTCATCTGCAGCTCCTTATCGCTTGAATTACCACCTGAACCATACCCCCTCCCCGTCCGTGGAAAAACTGTCTTCCACGAAACCAGTCCCTGGTGCCAAAAAGTTTGGGGACCGCTTCATTAAGTGACTATTTTGCAACTCTTTGGATATAACCTTAAAAACTCATAATTCTCATCACTTACATATGTTAAAGAAAAAATTCTTCATTCACTTGTTAAAGAACAGTAAGGCAGACTTCATTCAAGGTAGGAAGGGCAAAGAGGTTTTGCAGTAGGGGAAGATTGGGCTCAATTTTGAACACACCAAGGAAAAGTGGGAATTTATAGCCGAAGAGCAGAATCGGGGTCAGTCATTGGAAAACTGCTATGAGGAAACATCTGGGTAAGAGGAGATTCTGGCTAAACTAACCTAACCAAATTCTGGCTGAAGGCAGGCCAGGGTGATCAGACATCACCTGGGAGAGAGTGGAGAATGAGGAACCTGATTATTTATCAAGAGTGATCAGATATGGAGGATGAGGAATTATGGCTAAACTGATTTAGCAGGATTCTTGCTAAAACTGGACAAAAACAGAAGTCCAAAAGTCAAGGTCTAGTTGAAAAAAAGTTCAGAGGAGCCTGATTAGAGTTTGTTCAAGGAGAGAATCTTTGTCACATGGTTTATGAAGGAAAATGGCTTCTTTAATCTCTTATTTTCAGGCAAATGTCACTATCAAAGTGCCATGCACCACCCCCATTCAGACTTTGTGCATATCTTCTTGCATATACATCAAAATTTTTATAATGGCATGTACGTTCCTTTTTATGAGCTAGGTCAGGAGTCAGGAAACTATGCCACGTGGGCCAAACTCAGCAATTGCCTGTTTTTATAAATTAAGTTTTACATTTAGTTATGTTTTATCTATGGCTGCTTTCTGGCTATAATGACAGTGTTAAATAGTTGTGATAGATACTGTATGCCCTTCAAAACCTAAAATACTTACCCTCCGGCCATTTACAAAAACTTGGCAACCTCTGTTCTAGGCCAAAACTTCCATTTCAATTTAATTTTTCTTTTGTTTCCTTCATGTATCTTAACATCCTATCAAAATGAAGCACTTTTTGGAGACTAAAATTATGCCATCTCCTTTTCCTTTCCTGTACATTTGTATATGCAAACAGCCTTTACCTCAATGAAACTCTTCCCTCTGTCAACATTAGAAACCATACTCATTTTAAGACCTAACTTGAATTTTACCCAGTCTTACATCTCTCTGTTGAAATTGAGCTCTCCTCTTTCTGAACTCCCATGATATTTACTTTTGCAAATTATAACACTTGCTACATTAGAATTTGGGCGTATGTTTCATATCTCTCATAAATCCATTAACTCAGAGTCATTGCTAGGAATTACTAATCTAGTTATGGTCCTCAGACTCTAGCACACAGTACATAAAAACTTTCAGAGCTGACAGGTACTTTACAGTTCACAGTATTTCACAGTAGAAGGAGTTTAAGAAATGCAAACAGATTGCCTGATAAATAAAACAACAGAAGGGAAAAAAGGGCGAGAGAGGTATGGGAGATATGGAAAGCATCTGCCTATTCACTGTGTGTGATCTGAGTGGAGTCAAAAGCAGTGTCTGCTTCAATGTAACTAACACCATGCATTGCCTTTCAGGGTGGCCAAAATATCTACCATGAGAAATACTGCTTTAAAATGTATCAGATTATTTTATTGGTTATTTAGAGTGTTTTTATTGACAAAGAGAAAATGAAATGTTTACCCTAGGAAACACTGCTATAAAAATCATTTAACAATAAAATTATAAAGACCAAGTAATGACAAAGATAGCAGTTAATTCTACCAGAAAATTTATACAGACAAAATAATATAGTGAACATCAAAACACGTCTCTTATTTCTCTGTCAAAGAAGTGAAGGAGAACACATACAATATTGCTTTTACGAGATATCCTTAAAATATGTAAAATTCACTCAAAAAGGCTGCACTTGAACAACAGGCCACAACTTATATTCAATTAACTGGTTGTAATTGAACCTGACTGACGTGTGTAGAACAGATCTCAGCTGTAAAGTAGTGGAAAGAACATCTGAATATCTGGGTCATAAGACTCAGGTTCCTTTCATGGCTTGATAGCTCACTTCATCTTATTGCTGAGTAAGATTCCACTGTATGAATGTACCATTGTTTGTTTACCCATAAATTTATCAAGAAATTTTGTGATGAACATTGTGGTACATGACTCTTTTTGAATTATGGTTTTCTCAGGGTATATGCCCAGTAGTGGGATTGCTGGGTCATATGGTAGTTCTATTTTTAGTTTTTTAAGGAAGTTCCATACTGTTCTCCATAGTGGCTGTATCAATTTACATTCCCACCAACAGTGCAAGAGGGTTCCCTTTTCTCCACACTCTCTCCAACATTTATTGTCTGTAGATTTTTTGATGATGGTCATTCTGACTGGTGTGAGGTCCCAGGACTTGGAAGCAACCTAAGTGTCCATCGACAGATGAATGGATAAAGAAGATGTGGCACATATATACAATGGAATATTACTCAGCCATAAAAAGAAACAAAATTGAGTTATTTGTAGTGAGGTGGATGGACCTAGAGTTTGTCATACTGAGTGAAGTAAGTCAGAAAGAGTAAAACAAATACCGTATGCTAACACATGTATATCACATCTAAGAAAAGTCTTGAAGTTGGATTATCTCAGTCCTTTAACATTATTCTTCTTCAAAATTGTGTTGGTATTCTGAGTCTTTTCCCTTTCTTTGTAAACATTAGAATCAGTTTGCAATATTCATTAAATAACTTGCTAGGAGTTTGACTAGAATTTCATTAAATCTATAGATCAAGTTGGGAAGAATTAACATATTAACAATAATGAGTCTCTCTATTCATAAATATGGAGTATGTATTTAGTTCTTTGTTTTTCTTCATCAGAGTTGTAGTTTTCCTCATATAGATCTTGCACATGTTTTGTTAGGTTTATACCTAAATATTTAATTTGTTGGTGCTAATATAAATCATGTCATATCTTTAATTTCAAATTCCAATTGTTTATTGCTGATATATAGAAATTCAACTGATTTTTGTATATTAACTTTATATCTTGTAACCTTACTATAATCACTTATTAGTTCCAGAAATTTTCATTGTTTTTGATTCTTTGGCGCTTTCTACGATCATGTCATACGTGAACATGCAGTTTTGTTTCTTACTTTCATTCTGTATACCTTTTATTTCCTTTTCTTGGTTTACTGCATTAGCTAGAACTTCTAGTATAATGTTGAATAGGAGTGCTGAAAGTTGACATCTTGCCTTACTTCTGATCTTAGGGGGAAAATTTGGGCACTTTTGATGGTTAGAATAAAAACTGTGAAGATCCTAAACATGGTCTATACAGGACACTGCTTTGTTTGGGGCTCATTGCATGGAGAAATCACAACAGTGAAGTTCAGGAGCTGGAATTTACATTCATTGTAAAAGCCATTGATGAATGTTGGTAATCTTTGCAGAGAGTCGACACCAAAGGACTAAGTAGAATTCTCCAGTCATTCTCTTATTGAGGCCAGAATAGTCTGTTCAAGACTTTGGCTCAAGACTCATCAAAACATAGCTCAAAATATAAAAACATATGGGCAGTCAGTCATATTCTTTGATCACTTTAGAATGGATCAAGAACTTATTTTAGCTCATCAATCAGTCCTTATGCAACTAGTCAAGTATATTTATTTATCATCTTATGTATGCTTGTCCCTATCAGCTATGGATATAGACTAGATAGCTTGTATATGAGAAATTCCCTTCACTCTGTATTATTTCAGTGTTAACAAAAATAGTTTAAAACATTTAACTTATGGTTCAGTTTGTCAGAATTTGATTTAGAACCTGATCAGATGTATTTGGCTTTAGATGGAAAAAGATTTTTTTTTCCATGGATCAGTGACCAGACACGTTAGTCTCCTATGGCTGCTGTAAAAAATTTCTTCAGTGGCTTAAAATAACTTATATTTATTACCTTATAGTTCTCTAGGTCAGAAGTCTGACACAGTTTTCTCTAGGATAAAATCATGGGGTCAGTAAGAATGTGTTCATTATTGGAGGCTCCAGGAGAAAATTCATTTCCTTATGGTGGCCGGACTGAGACTGTATTTTCTTGATGGTTATCGGCTGAGGGTCATTCTCAGTTTCTAGAGGCCATCTGGATTTCTTGGCCCATGGCCCCCTCCCTCCATTTTCAAAGTCAGTAATGAAGGTTGAGTGCTTCTCATGGCTCAGGTCTCTGATCCACTCTTCTGCCTCTCTCTTCCACTTTTACCACTCATTTGATTAAATTAGGCACACCCAGTTATTCTGGAATAATATCCCCATTTCAAGGTCTTTGAAAGTCCCTTTTCCCATGTAAGGTAATATATTGATAGGTTCCAGGGATCAAGGATTGGACATCTTTGGGGATCTATTATTTTGTCTGGCACACTAGGTATTGAACAGGACAAAAGAAAGTAAGAAAATATTTAAGAGAACGTCAAGGAAAATCACCCACGTTTTTGGATAACAAAGATTTTGTAGCTTAAAAAAGTAAGTAATTCAGCTTAATTGTGGGCATTTAATTCATTTTTTCCAAGTTTAAAAAACATGATTTCCTCAACAGTTACTCTTTCCAGACACTTTGTTTAAGATATTCATATATGATGCAACCATTCTCTTAAACTTTTGGCGAATGTAACATACTGTGTAGATTTTCAGTGTTTAGGAAGTCCTTTTTTTTCCAAAGCTTTGAAAATAGATGTTTCATTGAAATATCTGGCCTGTATCATATGAAAAATGTATTATATGAACACCTATCACTATGGTAAATATTATCAGAAAAGCAAAGGGTGAGAGAGAAATAGGCACCATTTCTAGGATATTCAGGTTTCAGTTAAGATGTCAGAGTTTAATTTTGTTGCTATAATACTTTGTTCTTATCATTGATTTATTTAAGATTATATATGGTATTTCAACTACTGGTATGATTCCTCTTCTGAACTGTTATATCCTACTGGAGGACAAGATTATGTTTTAATTTTTCATTTTTTTTCTCAGTGACTTGCTTAGTGCTTGGCATATAGCAAGCACTCATTTTGCTTATTTTAGTTGAATTTAGAGTCACAGCAAAAGCCAATATTTTTCTTTGCTCAGGCATTAATAAGTTTCCATAGAAACTATTATATTAGCCAAGCTAAATACCTATTAGTGTGTTTTTTACAAAATGGAATAACCTCGAGGAGCCAGTTTTGGTTTCATTTAACCAGTTTTATTACTTTTTAGTGTATGGTGGTAATAATTTAGGATAAAAAGGAGCCCATTTGATTGCAGTCTTTTGATTGCCAAGTATTCTAACAAACTAAAAATAATGTCATAAATATGTGCAAAAGTATAACTAATAAAATTGTCCTGCACACTTAAGATGGTAGTAAGCAAGCTTTCATTTTTAATATACTTAATTCAGACATTTGTTATTTCTAATAGAAACAGAAATTTGATAGCAACATAACTCAGTGTATATTACTGAAACTTTTACTGATAATTCCTTCAGTCAATTTCAATAAAAACTCCAACAGCAGAAAAATAGCATAAACTTGCTTAGTAATTTAAGGGTTACCATCCTGATACAACTATTTCTTACAGTAAAGAGATACCAATCTACGGCTAGTTTTACTCCAGTAAGTTCCTTTTTTTTTAAATTCTTTATTCTGTGTGACAATCACTTGCAAGGCAATTCCTGTGAATGAGCCTGAATGAACTCTTTTTAGGACTTTACAAATAAACTCATTAAAATCTGACCACAACCCAACAAGGTAGGTACTGTTATCATCATCTCCATTTTTTAGGAGAGAAAACTGAGGTCTGGCAGAATTTATTAACTTGTCTAATGCCAAAGGGCTGTAAGAGGAGGAGCCCAGTTTGAGCCCTAGAAGTCTGTCTTCAGAGACTATAATCCCCACCACTGGGTCAGGCTTCTGCTCCCTGACAATTTTCCCAGCCCCCACACCATGTTCCAGTCCCCTGGTCATGCTCCCTCTCCTCTGACCATTCTCCCAGTCCCCTGACCAGACTCCCAGCCTCTCGTTAATGCTCAATCCATTACCTGGAGGAAGTAAGTGTCCTCCTCCATAACAGGTAGAACTAAGCCACCCCTGTTGCTCCAGGAAGACACTTACAGAGAGAACACCCACCCTCGTGACAGAGAACAAGGGCAGAGTGCACTGGGAAATGCATTTTGCAGGAGGATTTCTGCACAGGAGAAAGCTTTCACACAGCTCACAAGGGGTCACCTGGGCCTCAGATCCAGCAATTGGTATTATGGTAACTACTTAAATGAATCTTGATGGTCAAAAAATAAATTGAATAAAATAGATAACTAATAAGGACCTACTGTATAGTACAGGGAACTCTACTTAATAATCTGTAATGGCCTATATGGGAAAAGAATCAAAAAAGAGTGGATATATGTATATGTATAACTGATTCACTTTGCTGTACACCTGAAACTAACACAACATTGTAAATCAACTATACTCCAATAAAAATTTTTAAAAAGTACTGAATGCAATAAGTTCTATTTTTAAAGGGGCCTCCTTTCAATAGCACTATTGAGTGTGCTTTGGGGCTTTCTTGGGAATTCTCTTGGCAATGAGAATGTGGACTATGTCTCCATACTGGGTTAAAATCTATTGCTGGGTGTGGTACTTTCACTTTGAGTCATCAGATATGCTGTCCTTCCTGAATTGTTTAGAAATTTTTCATTTGCACATAAGCAAAATCTGACTTTAACTAGTTTATGAAAAGAATTCACTGTGAGGGTAATGGCATGGCTTGTACAACCAAAAGGATAAAACCAAAGATAGCCCATCAAAAGCAAATGGGACTAAGGACTACAGATCCAGATTCTAAAGCCCTTGCTCATCTCTGCTCCTAAGTATGCTCAGTTCCCTCTCCTTTCTTCCCCTCTCCTCTCTTTCCTTCCTATTACGTACCCTCCCTTCCTTCCCTCTCTCCTTTTTTCCCCTTCCCCCTCCTTCCCACTTTTTCTCCAGACATATATTTTTCTCTTCTTCTGTAAACATAATACTTTATACTCAGGATTAGTTCTGCCAAATACCAATACCAAACATAACACTGATCTCCATTATTCCAAGTACAGGAAAAAAATTGGTATTAAAAAATTTTTTTTTACTTGTTGATAGGTAAGGCCTGGGTCAGCAAACACTTTCTGCAAAAAGCCAGGTGATAAATGTTTTAGTCTTTTTAGGCTATGTTGTCAAAGTTGTGACTATTCAAATCTACCATAATAGTGAAAAAACTGTCATAGATAATACATAAATGAATGAGTGTGGCTATGTTTCAATAAAATTTATTTAATTAGGGGAGGCCTGTATTCAACCTCCAGGCCATAGTTTGCCAGTTCCCAGGTTAGGCTAAATCATCTACATAATCTTTTCAAGTGTTCTTTTTTCACTGTGGACTTAGGTATTTTAGGTGACTCATCAAGGCTACTTGTAGCTGATTATGGTTAGAGATTAGTTTGAATTGCTCAGATTCTCCTAACCCAGCAAATTTACCCAACCATATACCAATATAAAGGGTCACTTTTGTCTTTATACCAGCCTGTTCTCAATCAACAGAGAGACAATAAACAGAAGTATTATATAAAGTACTATGGATTCTTTTTTCTATTTTGATGTATAATAATGTCAAAACCCTGTAATAGCTTAATCACTGCCTTAGCTGTTGTACAATTCTCATCTCCTCTTGACTTTCCTAAAAAACAATAAAGCAGCATTTCTTCTGAATTAAAAGCTTGGTCTAGTACTAAAACTAATTTCTTCTGCTCAGACATTTCTACCTGCCAGTGATGCTTCCTGCAAATAAATCCTTCTGCTTGCCCTCCAAAATTCATGACATCCTGCCTTTCTCCAACATGGAAGTCCATAATTCCTTGATACTTTGTACAGATAGATTGCCACCTAAACACCGTTTCTAACTATCACTTTAGAAGATTGGTTGGTTTGTTGATTATTTGACTGTTCTTATCTGTTATCTTCTATTTCTAGGTGATTTGTGATAGTTAACTTTGTGTATTAACTTGACTAGATCATGGGAAATCCATAAATCCAGTTAAAATATTATTTCTGGGTGTGTTTGTGAGAGCACTGAATCAGTACACTGAGTAAAGTGGACTGTCTTCCCCAGTGAGGGTGGGCATCATCTTTTACTTCAGGGCCTGAGTAGAACAAAAAGGTGAAGGAAGGGAAGATTTACTCACTCTCAGCCTGACCACCTGAACGGGGACAT
The DNA here is from genome assembly GCF_028023285.1 of Balaenoptera ricei. NCBI lineage: Eukaryota > Metazoa > Chordata > Mammalia > Artiodactyla > Balaenopteridae > Balaenoptera > Balaenoptera ricei. The sequence continues at coordinate 61,909,925 of NC_082644.1, read as the reverse complement.
CAATCTTCTGTCCTCAGCTTTCTGGTTCTCAGGCCTCCAGACCTGGACTGGAATCTTCCAACTACACAATTGGCTTTCCTGTGTCTACAGCTTGCATTGCAGTGGGCAGATTGTGGGATCTCTCAGCCTTCATAATTGTGTGAGCCAATATCATTCATTTATATATACATTTATCTATATATCCCTTATTGGTCCTGTTTCTCTGGAGAACCCTGACTACTACACCACTCCTAGAAACTGAAACTACCCAGTAACCTTATATATTTACTTATTTATTCATGTCTGGTTCTTATTTCTGCTCTATTTTATACCATTGACAATCAGTGGTATATGAATATTATACTCTAAAAATAGCCAGTGGCCAGGTGAACACTGAACAGACATTAAAATACAGGGTATTCATAATTCCAAAGTTTTTTTTCTGGCTCAAATTCAGTAAAGCAGATTTAAAGAGGCTGATTATAATGCCTACAACTCCCACTGCCCTTTGCTAAGGGAAACCAATACATTCCCAAACCCCTGCTGAGAAAGCAATCCTAGGCAGAAATTACCTATTCACTACCAAGTGAGACTGGCATCATCTTTAGGGCTAGGTTAGTACCTGACCCAATCAAGCCAAAATATAAGTTTATCAGTGACAATCAGCTTTAAATGAAAGCTCTGCCTAAATAGGAAAAAGAGAACAGTTAGGATCAGGAGATTCTCCCCTGGAATTTGACCTAGAGATATGCCTAGAGCATCATTCAGTTATTAGTATGGACAGAATAGAATGAGATTCCAAAAAACAAAAAACAGATACAGAGAGATCTGTTAAATCACATTAATGAAGTATGCTAAAGTGATAACTCAAGAACTCTTATTGTGTGATTAGGGGACCCACATAGTACAGCCACCCAAACTGCCCTGGGTCCTGAAATATCTTCAAAGCCATCAAATATGTTCCCATTTTGGAGAGGCCTTGGTCTCTCTGGGTATCTCTGGGTCCTATGATTTTCTAGTTTCTTTTATTGACACATGCTGTTTGATAATAACCCATTAGAGATAGTCTAAATTGAGTCCTATTTTTATCCTAAAAAGAATAACTAACACATATCCACTGAACTCAAAGAAACAAAAAAAAAAAAACACATTAAAAAACTGGAGAAAAACATTTTAGTTCACATGTAACCAAACAGAATGTGAAGAGAATATAATATTGTTAAAACAAAAGGTTTGGCAATTCTTATTTTATTTTCTTCCTATGTACTGATGTTTGTACCATAAATAGGGAGATATTGAACAAAGCTAATAACACCACATTAGAGCTACATAATGTTTGGAACACGCTGTCCTTATGAGACTAATCAAAAAGTGTTATTAGCAATGAACAGAACAGTGAGGGTAATTAGTGGAGGATTACTTTTAATAGATATTAACTTTATTTAGATCTTTTAAGTGTGGGTAATTGGGTGGGTGCTGTGAAAATAGCAAACATGGATAAGTTGGATGTAAGCAAAAGATTTATTTTTAATGAACAAAAGAGACTTAATTTTAATGAAAATTGAAAGAATAATTCTGTGGAAAGCTGATAGAATCCTTTTTACACATCATGGCATTCTTTATGTAAAGTTCATAAAGATATGTAGAAGCTTTGATTTAACTTGATTTAAGCACCAAAGTTTTAGATCTTTAAAAGGCAATATCTCTGCTGTACTGACATGAAAATAAAATTTATTTTCAAGGTACCCCCCCCCCAAAAAAAGCAATTGTTCTACGATTAGTTTATGCTTCACTTCAAGCTATGATGTGTAAGAAATGTAATGATCTTGTTTAGAAATATTTGTAAGTGTTCAAAAAGTTATTCAAGAGTAGTCTGGCTTTTTATAGTGATCTGAGAGAGTATCATCTCTAGTTAGTTTAAGATCACAGCACTGGGCAAAATTTTCTAATATGATCAACATTTTCCATTTGTTAGTCATTAATATTTCATTTGTTAAACTGATTTCAGTAATCAAATTCTATTCATTAAATCACAATGGTATTCACTATTTACTGAGTGCTCACACAGTACTCAGCGCTCTTCCTATTTTTCTCAATAAAAATGGTATCTGCCTTTCATTGAATTATTCATATGGGCCAGGGAGTATATCGAGCCCTTACATACATTATTTCATTTGATCCTTATGACACTTGAATACAAAGAAGTCACCAGTGTAAAAAGAAATGATTAAAGAAGGAAATTTAGGTGACAGAAACAGACTTTATTAGCACTTCATGAAGTGGACAGTCTCCTTTTGGAGAGCTGCAAAATGGGGTGGAAGGCAAGAAGCTTTTATAGGATAAAGAATAAAGAACTAGGAACAAAAGAAATATTGAGACAAATAGAAAATATCTGATTGGTTTGGGGGTCACACAGTGGTTTGGGGTGAGAAGGCACAGAGTTGGCTTGACATATGTGGACTGTCTGACTGAATATACTTGTTTCCAATCAAGTGGAGCATTTACATGGACACAAAAATTATCTAAATTTCAGTTTGCTGCTGTGGGACCCCAGGTAGGAGCAGATCCATCTTGGAGAAACTTATTTCAACAGTTCTTCCCTTTTGATCATCCTTTTGTCTAAGAGGTATGATCAAAAATATTGGTCTTAGTGTGACTCTCAGCTACCATTGCCTCTTTGAGTCTCAGTGTAGTATACATAGGAGTTGATGTCAGGCTCCTATTCTTGCAGTGTCTATTCTCTTTTGTCATTCCAGTCAAAGAGTGATCATCTGTCAGCTCGTCAATGGCTGCCCAGATGCATTTAAAACTTTTGAGGGAATGCAGCATATTATAGAGACAATAATTATTAAGAACAAAACAATGTCCATGGTTTGGTAAGGACTCTTGAATTAGGGTCTCCATGACCCCCAACAGGTAGAATCAAATAGGTCAAGAAATGATCCCAAGTAGGGGGATAATTTGTTAAGCCAATTGGCCTGTTCATGTATTTCATATAACTGTGTCTCTACTTCCCCAGAACTGTTTATCCAGTGATCTTGTTCCAGAAAAACCGAGGCATTGAAAATCAGGGAGAAGTTTGTGACAGGCAGAAAGAACTACAGGATCAGCAGCATCGTAGCAAATCCAATAGCCAGTTGCAGACTGGATTATCCTCCTTCTCGATGGCCTGAGATATGTGAACTATGGCATTATCTTTTCAGCCACAGCAAGGAAAAAGATGGACAAAAGAATCAGAAAGACCTTCATAGTGTAAGAATTTGGAAAAGGATGGTCAGAGAGGGAAGTAAGAAAGAAAAGAAACATTCTTGATTCTCTTGATCTCACATCTTGGGAGGAAGCAGTCTACCTCAATGTCAAGTACTTTTCTTCCTAGTCGAATTGATTTTAAGGTCTCCAGCAATCCCACAGGACCAGATGTCAGGTGGAGCCTTCTTCAGTTGTGAATATGCCCAAGGTTTGAGACCTTGTAATTTGGCAGCAGTGTCAGTGGTAAAGAGTACTTGGTAGGGTCCTTTCCATGAAACTCACTTTTGCAAAAGCTTAAGAGTAAAACAATAACTGTCTGTAAATGACAAAACACTTAAAAATGCCCATAGTTAAGGATCTGATGAGAGTTCATTATTATCATGGAATTGACTGAAATTTGGTTATTTCTGTGATATACAACATTTTAAGATAATAACTGGAATTATGACTGATAACATTATACTAGAACATATCAGATTTACAGGAATTTCATACAATTCCTAGAATACTTATATTAATAACATGCCTCCATACAAACATAACCTAAGAAGGTATAACATTACTTTATTTGATAATGCTTCCCATGTAATTTAACATAGCAAATAAATCTAATTAGTTTATTACTTTACCAGGTGAGAGAAAAATCCTTTGACATTTTCCACATGCCCTCTGGGAAATCTCAAAGTTACTTTGAGGTCAAAAAGACTTCATCTAGAATTTTATTTGGGGGAAGTTTGTCAAAAACTATCCATTTAACCAAAGTGACAGTTAAAGACTTTGAAGGCAAAGGAAGAAGGTTACAGAGTTGTGAAAACCTTAGCTCTTTTAATACTGAGAAAACTGGGTTTTCTTAAATAATCAAAGACCTGATAAAGACAACATGAAACACAGTAAATTATTTTGGTGAGAAACAAAATCTTTGACTTCTAGGCAGATTACTTAAAAGGTAAAGAAAAAACATTGTTTACAATTTCTTACCAAGAGAAGACCAATAATCTAATAACACTTTCTTTTAACAAAGAGAAAACCTAATTCTAATTTTACACCCATGTACTTCTGATATTAAAACTCATTTTTAAACTTAAATAATTCCATTCCAATCTTAGCCTTCTTGACCATACATAAAATTCCTTTCCCAAGATTATTTTTTCCACAAAGCTTCTACAACTTTTTATATCCATTCATATTTTGCCCTATGTTTCCCCCTTCTTTCTCATTCTGGACTATATGTTTTACTTTAGGACAAAACTACTTTATTCTTCTCTTAACAAAAACATCTACATACCTCATACCTTTTCTTACCAAAACATATCCTACTTTCCTTGCATAGACATCTTTCCCTTATTATTTCCAGTAGTTTTAATTGTATATATATTAGTCAGAATTCTTAACTCTTAGAATCCTTAATTCCTAGTGAAAACTAAGAAGTAAGAAATTTGTAGGTTGTCTGTTACATTAGTGCTCTGTGGATTAGCAAATTTATAAATACATTTCATGATTTCTAGAAGTATATTTTTCCTCACAGTGAATTTTTCAATGACACAAAACATGTTTACTAATAAACCCAAGTATCTTCACTTCCTCTGGAAAAGAAAGCCAAAAGTGGATAAACTTATGCTTATAATTAATGTTTCAGTATTTTCTCTAACTTGGAAATGATTTATATATTCAATGAATATCAATCATTAACTTATCTCAGAATAACTTTAAGGTTTCAAGTTACCAAAAAGATTTTGGGAATGATTTTTAAGTAAACACACCATAAAGCATAATTATTGTTGAAAAGTCCATTTATAAATTTTCTCTTACATCTAGTTAATTTCCTTGTTTTTAACAATTATGTTCAGATTACTCATGAAAATATCTTGAGACACTAAACAGCTAACCATCATCTTAAGTTAACTTTCTTGCTGACAAATTCTGTAATAGATATAACATGAGCTTATTTGACTTTTAGTAAACCTAGGTGGGATAAAAGTTGTATATCTACATTATATTTAATACCAATAGCTCTAAAAAACATGCTTGTTTTAATTAAACAAAAAAAAACCCTTAATTAGCTTTTATTTATTGAAGAGTATCCTAGATCATGTGAACCCGAACAACATTTAAGTTAGTTTTTTAGTATTTCTGAGAGTATACTTGATTGATATAAATGCTTAATTTTCTTTACACCCAATAAAAGTGCTCTTTAAAAATTAATTTTGTCAATACCATCTGGAGGTAGCAAAATGCCACACATCTATAACATATATACATAGCCATATATAAAAATATAGACAGACAAAAACAGAGAGCTTATAGCTTTCACTTAATTTTAATCATGTGACAGGTACAATAATGCAAAACTCAATATTTAAAAAAGAGTTGGATCTGAACCATGTCATAGTGCAATTTCTGACATATGGTATAAGCTAAGTTATGTGCTCAGATGGCTTAAACTTTTTATTAATATTTGTGGAGAAGACTTTTAAGATTTTCATTTCAACTAGTTTCCAAATAGCTTGTCCTCATTTTTTGTTTTTTCCTTCTGATAATAATTACCTCCCTGATGTTTGCATTTCAAAGAGATGGCTCTCAGTTCCTAGAGAAGACCAGATAGAATATTTACATCTCCAAAGCACAGAGAAAGAATACAAGTTCCTCCAAGGACATTTGTTTCCTAAGGCCAGATTATTTACAATACCTACAAGCCTTCTGAAATAAATGGGGGAGGGGGGTGGGATTGATAAAAAGAATAGGTGGGCTTTTTCTGTTCTTGTAAAGACTCAATTTGTAGGACAGATGCTTTTAACTCCTCAAAGAATTGGGTAATAACCTGAATGATAGCAAGACACTAATCTACCAATCCAAGTACATTATCTTCAATTTGCTTCTTTATATCAAGGTGAAGGTTTTCAACTAAGACAGAAATCAAAAGACTCCTATGTTTTGGACTTAGAGCTGTTTTCCCAAGTTCCTCAGTAGTTTATGCTGTGAACTCACCTTGAAGTTTTGTGAGTCCTCTAATGGTAGCTACCCATCATGGACTCCCAGAACCTTTCCAAGATGTCAGAACCTTTCTGGGAACCATATAGACATTAAATAAAGTTTGTTTTGAAGTTTGAATTGTAGAGCTGCACACAAGGGAGCAGAGCTCGAATCAAAGAGTGACTCACCCACAGCCATCAGTAACAACAAGAGGAACAGTGAACAGTTCAGCAGCCACCTACCTGTACATCTTGTCCCACAGGCCATTAGCAGTCAGCTCCCAATCCCATCCTGGGCGTCAAAAACTGTTAAAAAAAATTATTAAAGAAGACAATTTAGGTGATACGAACTTTATTTAACACTTCATGAAATGGACAGTCTCCTTGTGGAGAACTGCAAAACGGGGTAGAAGGCAATAAACTTTTATAGGATAAAGAATAGAGAACAAGGAAGAGATGAATAGAAAATATCTGATTGGCTGGGGCCACACAGTCAACCTTGTTTGGGGTGAGAAGACCTAGAGCTGGTTTGGCGTTTGGGGACTGGCTGACTGAATATACTGTTCTAATCAAGCACAGCATTTATGAGGACACAAAAGTTACCTAAGTTTCATCTATTGATGTGGCACCCCAGGCAGGAGTGGCTCCATCTTGGGCCTAGAAAATTATTTCAACATCAGGCATTCAGATAGTGAAATAACTTGGTCTGATGTCCCCAAGTTGGAAACTGCTAAAGCAGGACTTCAAATTCAGGTCTACCTATAGTCACTCCAAACATTTTGACCTTTCATAAAGTCAACCTTCAGAGACATGGTGTTTTAAGATGCTCTATATTGTAAACAAGTTTCATATGAGCAAATACATGGTTTTATAACAATGAGAGATTTTATTTTGGCAGTCTACTTATAAAGCTCAGATGTAAATAAATCTGCAAACAGAATCAATAACAAATTATCAATGTCATTGCTTTAGCCAGGTAGAATGAAGACAAAAACTGGAGGTTATTATTTATCTGATAAATCCACACTTGCCCAAAGAATCTACAATGCATTATTTGTACATGCCACCACATTTAGATGTGCCACTTGCATACAACATTTTACACAATTGACAGTCCTCCTCTGTTCTAAGCCTGTTGAAGGCAAAAGCTATTTTTTTGATACGGGCATATGGACCATTTGTTAAATTAACATTTTCTCTATGTATTCATCCAAAACGGAAGATTTAATTATCTTTGCTTTTTTCCTGAGTTTATGTGTTCATCATCTGCAGTAGGTGGCCTATCAGATTTAAGTTTGAAATGGAAAATGATAAGTTGCTATGGAAAGGATTTCTAATTACAAATTATACTGTGTAACTTATGAAGACAGAAAAGAAAGCATTTTCAAAATTATGAGCATATAATAGGATTCTTATTTTAACAAATAGCATCTTAATTTGCTAACTAAATAATTAGTCTTTCAATAGCAGCACTAATTGATGAAATCATTATTTCAAACTGCCACTGGAGAAGAGATTCTTTTGGTCAAACTTTTAGGTTTGTTTTTCCTTTCCAAGGGAAAATATCCAGCTGAAGAAAACAACTGGTGAGTGTTCTAGGACAAATCAGGGGCCAACCAGTGAAATGACCAAAGGGTGATTTGTAGCTATATTCTGGAAGGGTAACAAAAATAAATGGTAAAAATATTCTCCATAAATAAATTATGGGTTATAAATTATAAATAAATAAATGGGTTTTTACAACCCATTAAATTCTTGAATTTTAGACTCTCAAACATTCTGCTATCTCCTATTTGCTTTTGTAAAGTAAAATATTTGTTCAGCATTCCTTTACTATATGATAATGATGGGTTAGGATTAATTTCCTGAATCATATGCCAAATCATGTGAAACAGATTAGTCAATCTAAGATATATTTAAAAAATTGTTTTAAGTCCTGAAAATTGGTAGTCCAACTATATAGCATATGGTATGTTTCCAGGATTTGCTTTAAAGCATCTCCCCATTCTTCTAGCAATGGTCAATGCATATTGACCAAAAAAGAATTATCATTTCTTTTTTGGTTGTTTCATCTTTCCAGTCTAATTTTCTGCATTTCTTGCTCTTAAATAGATTTAGGTTTAATCATAATGTGCTAAAACTATATATCATATTGGCTCTGTTGAAAATGTTCTTATAGACTTGTCTAACATATCTGCTGATGTAATATCTTTGTGGGCTAAAGCTGAAGGGAAAGTACTTCCAGCAAAGGCAAAACACATAGGTCAGACATAAATTAGTTGTAATAAAATGGCAATATAATTTAAATTAATATGTATTAATATTATCATTAATTTTAGTATTTCAAGGCATAATTTTCATTTTTATTATGTTGTTTTTAATATCTTGCTGCCATTTAAATCTAGTTGTTTGTTTCCTAAAGATTATGTGATGTCTAGACTATTTGTATTTGTGTTATTGGGAAAGAACAATTGACGGGGTTCTTAGAAACAAAGAGGTCTTTTTACATGCAATCTCTCGAAAAATTAAGTTTACTACCAAAAAAAAAAAAAAAATACACTTGCTCCAACTCTTTGGCCAGATTAGAACTGGAGGATGTAGTTACAGTATTTTTAAAGTGATGTATATACACAACTTAATGATTTTGATATTCTAGTTTTCAAAAAGATTTTTTTTTTGATTGTGTTCTTTTGACAATTATAAAGTGCACTGACAAACTGACAAGCTGGAAAGACTGAAGCGGCTGTATTTGTACAGATGAAGTATTGTACCTATTGGCAGATTCAAGTGCTGAAATCAGTTGTCCATTTTTCAAAGATATTAGCTATGTAGATCAGATAACACCTGGGCTCTGACATTTACTCTGACTGAAAATTGGTTGTAAGTATAAATTTAAGTGTTGACTTGGATCTTTGAGTATCACTATTTTTTTCAGTCTTCGCTGTATCAAACCACCTTTCTAAATGTAAACATTTTCTACATGTTGGCAGAAGCATCAGTGAAAAAAGTATGGTGGATGGAGTACAATGAATAATGGTCCAATGCTCATAGGCTAATCTTAGTAGAGAATTTATGATTTTGGTATTCTTCCCCAAGCAGTGATTCTCAATCCCTTTGAGGATGTCATTCCCTTGAGAATATGAAAGTTATAGAACAGCACTGTCCAAAAGAAATATAATGTGAGTCGTATAATAGTAAATATTCTAGCATCTACATTAAAAGATAAAATAAAAATGACTGAAATTAAAATGAATACTAGAACAAACACAGTTGTTTCTCAGTATCCATGGGGGGATTGGTTCCAGGAGTCCCCAGGGCCCCTAGGGATGCTTCACTGCTTTATATAAAATGACGTAGTATAATAAATACAGTCAGCCCACTCTATGGGCGGGTTTAGCATCTGCAGGGATTGAAATTTCAATCCCTGGTTGGTTGCATCCACAAATGCAAAACATATGGATACAAAGGGCTCACTGTACATAACTTTATATTTATATAGGTATATAAATATGACATATACATAATTATCTCAAAATATCTATCAAAATAATTTGAGATATTTTAATGTTTTTTCAACTACTTTTTTTTAAAAACATCTTTATTGGAGTATAATTGCTTTACAATGTTGTGTTATTTTCAACTAATTCTTAAAAATCTGATATCTATTTTACAATTAGAGCACATCTCAATTCACACACTAAATTTTAATTGGATATATGTGATGTGTATTCAAATTTCATAAAATTTACAGTTGAAAAATTATCCTTACATATGTACAAGTTGTTCCAAACATATTTATGCTTTACAGTAACTTAATTGAACACCACAAAATAATTTTCTTTAATATTTACATTCACATTGACAAGACAGGTTAACTTTGGGAAAAACTGATTTAACTTTGAGGTAAAAGCATATTACTTTCAAGACTGTATCAGTTTAAATTAAGTAAATTCAATACTTTTTGTTTTAATTATCATAGAATTCAAAGCATCATTACATACATTGAACAGCAACTCTAAATTTATCAATATCAACCAAATTCTTCCATTTTTTCTTACAGACTTCGTAGCCAATTTGTATCATACTATCAATTATGACTATATTTTCTGCATGTTGATTCAAGTAGGAAAATAGGTAAAATCAGTATTATTGATTTATACTATAGAAATTTTAAATCAACATGTTATTACCTCATGACTAAATTTTCCTTTTCTTACGGGTTCAAATTTATCTCATTCATGGGCAGTGCGATTTTAGTGAGGTAATATAAATCACAAGGCCATTTTTTGTCTTTGTTTGATGAATATTCTTGTAAGCACTCTTCTTTTTTTAAAGAAAATCTAGAATTGGAATTAATATTACAGTAAACCATTGAAAACTTTTTCCATGATTCAAAGTAATTTTTCCATGATTCCAGTGATTATAAGCAAGGAATCATTAACGATCATTAAATTGTCTTCTATCTCTTTCAGCAGTTCAATAAACTCACAAGGTTTCACAGCATCTTCATACATAAAATAAAATATCAACAATGATACCCATGACACTTTCTATAGAATCTGCTTCAAAAAATTGCATCAAATAGTTTCAACATGTATCCCACAATGGAAAAAAGCAAAAAGGGATTTATCAGTATTTTGTTTTAAAATCCCAATACCTATAGATTTTTCAGCTAAAATAACAGGAGCAGCATCCATCATTATAGAAAATAATTTTTCATATCTAGCTGAATTCTCCATTAACAGATATAAAAACTTGAAATTTCTATTTCACAGAAATGTCTATCTGCACTGTTTAACTACAACACCCCATTCCTGGGATATGCATCCCAGGGATAAGTTCTACCCAATCACAGGGTATGATTCTTTTAATGTGCTGTTGAATTTGGTTTCCTAGTATTCTACTGAAAAATTTTGGATCTATATTCATCAGGGATACTGGCCACTAATTTTCTTTTCCTGTGGTATCCTTATCTGAGGTTGCTGTCAGAGTAATGCTGGCCTTGTAAAATGAGTTTGGAAATGTTCCCTCCTCTTAAATTTTTTAGAAAAGTATGAAAAGATTGATATTAATTCCTTTTTTAAAAAAATTTTTTTGGAGTACAATTGCTCCACAATGCTGTGTTAGCTTCCGCTATACAACAAAGTGAATCAGCTATAGGAATACATACATCCCCTCTCTCCTGCGTTCTCCTCCCAACTCCCCCACCCCACCCCTCTAGGTGGTCACAAAGCACCGAGCCTATCTCCCCGTGCTATGCAGCTTCCGCCCACCAGCAGTCCACTCCGTATTTGGTAGTGTATATATGTCAATGCCACCCTCTCACTTTGTCCCTGCTTACAATTCCGCCTCCCCAAGTTCTCAAGTCCATTCTCTACATCTGCATCTTTATTCCTGCCTTGCCCCTAGGTTCATCAGAACCTTTTTTTTTTCTTCTTAGATTCCATATATATGTGTTAGCATACACTATTTGTTTTTCTCTTTCTGACTTACTTCACTCTGTATGACAGACTCTAGGTCCACCCACCGCACTACAAATAACTCAATTTCATTTCCTTTTATGGCTGAGAAATATTCCATTGTATATATATATGCCACATCTTCTTTATCCATTCATCTCTTAATGGGCATTTAGGTTACTTCCATGTCTTAGCTATTGTAAATAGTCTGCAATGAACATTAGGGTGCATGACTCTTTTTGAATTATGGTTTTCTCTGGGTATATGCCCAGTAGTGGGATTGCTGGATCATATGGTAATTCTATTTATAGTTTTTAAGGAACCTCCATACTGTTTTCCATAGTGGCTGTATCAACTTACATTCCCACCAACAGTGCAAGAGAGTTCCCTTTTCTCCACAGCCTCTGCAGTATTTGCTGTTTGTAGATTTTCTGATGATGCCTATTCTAACTGGTGTGAGGTGATACCTCATTGAAGTTTTGATTTGCATTTCTCTAATAATTAGTGATGTTGAGCAGCTTTTCATGTGCCTCTTGGCCATTTGCATGTCTTTTTTGGAGAAATGTTTATTTAGGTCTTCTGCCCATTTTTGGATAGGGTTGTTTGTTTTCTTGATACTGAGCTGCATGAGCTGTTTATATATTTTGTAGATTAATCCTTTGTCCATTGATGCGTTTGCAAATATTTTCTCCCATGATGAGGGTTGTCTTTTCATCTTGTTTATAGTTTCCTTTGCTGTGCAAAAGCTTTGAAGTTTCATTAGGTCCCATTTGTTTATTTTTGTTTTTATTCCCATTACTCTAGGAGGTGGGTCAAAAATTATCTTGCTGTGATTTATGTCAAAGAGTGTTCTCCTATGTTTTCCTCTAAGAGTTTTATACTGTCTCGTCTTACATTTAAGTCTTTAATCCATTTTGAATTAATTTTTGTGTATGGTGTTAGGGAGTGTTCTAATTTCATTCTTTTACATGTAGCTGTCTAGTTTTCCCAGCAGACTTATTGAAGACACTGTCTTTTCTCCATTGTATATCCTTACCTCCTTTGTCATAGATCAGGTGACCATAGGAGCATGGGTTTATCTCTGGGATTTGTATCCTGTTCCAGTGATCTATATTTCTATTTTTGTGCCAGTACCATATTGTCCTGATTACTGCAACTTTGTAGTATAGTCTGAAGTCAGGGAGTCTGATTCGTCCAGCTCCGTTTTTTTCCCTCAAGGCTGCTTTTGCTATTCGGGGTCTTTTGCGTCTACATACAAATTTTAAGATTTTTTGTTCTAGTTCTGTAAAAAATGCCACTGGTAATTTGTTAGGGATTTCATTGAATCTGTAGATTGCTTTGGGTAGTATAATCATTTTCACAATATTGATTCTTCCAATCCAAGAACATGGTATATCTCTCCATCTGTTTGTATAATCTTTGATTTCCTTCATCAGTGTCTTATTGTTTTCTGAGTACAGGTCTTTTACCTCCTTAGATAGGTTTATTCCTAGGTATTTTATTCTATTTGTTGCAGTGGTGAATGGGATTGTTTCCTTAATTTGTCTTTCTGATCTTTCGTTGTTAGTGTATAGGAATGCAAGAGATTTCTGTGCATTAATTTTGTATCCTGCAACTTTACCAAATTCATTGATTACCTCTAGTAGTTTTCTGGTGACATCTTTAGGATTTTCTATGTATTGCATCATGTCATCAGCAAACAAGGACAGTTTTACTTCTTTTCCAATTTGTATTCCTTTTATTTCTTTTTCTTCTCTGATTGCTGTGGCTAGGACTTCCAAAAGTATGTTGAATAAGAGTGGTGAGAGTGGACATCCTTGTCTTGTTCCTGATCTTAGAGGAAATGCTTTCAGTTTTTCACCATTAAGAATGATGTTTGCTGTGGGTTTGTCGTATACGCCCTTTATTATGTTGAGGTAGGTTTCCTCAATGCCCACTTTCTGGAGAGTTTTTATCATAAATTGGTGTTGAATTTTGTCAAAAGCCTTTTCTGCATCTATTGACATGATCATATGGTTTTTATTCTTCAATTTGTTAATACGGTTTATCACATTGATTGATTTGCATATATGGAAGAATCCTTGCATCCCTGGGATACATCCCACTTCATCATGGTGTATGATCCTTTTCATGTGTTGTCGGATTCAGTTTGCTAGTGTTTTGTTGAGGATTTTTGCATCTATATTCATCAGTGATATTGGTCCGCAATTTTCTTTTCTTGTGATATCTTTGTCTGGTTTTGGTATCAGGGTGATGGAGCCCTCAAAGAATGAGTTGGGGAGTGTTCCTCTCTCTGCAATTTTTTGGATGAGTTTGAGAAGGATAGGTGTTAACTCTTCTCTAAATGTTTGATAGAATTAGCCTGTGAAGCCATCTGGTCCTGGACTTTTGTTTACTGGAAGATTTTTAATCACAGTTTCAATTTCATTACTTGTGATTGGTCTGTTCATATTTTCTATTTCTTCCTGGTTCAGTCTCAGCAGGTTGTGCATTTCTAAGAATCTGTCCATTTCTTCCAGGTTGTCCATTTTATTGGCATATAATTGTTGTAGCAGTCTCTTATGATGCTCTGTATTTCTGTGGTGTCCTTTGCAACTTCTCCTTTGTAACTTCTATTTTTATTGGTTTGATTCCTCTCCATCATTTTCTTGATGAGTCTGGCTAATGGTTTGTCAATTTTATCTTCTCAAAGAACCAGCTTTTAGTTTTATCGATTTTTGCTATCATTTCCTTAATTTCTTTTTCATTTATTTCTGATCTGATGTTTATGATTTCTTTCCTTCTACTAACTTTGGGTTATTTTTGTTTTTCTTTCTCTAGTTCCTTTAGGTGTAAGGTTAGATTGTTTATTTGAGATTTTTCATGTTTCTTGAGGTAGGACTGTATTGCTATAAACTTCCCTCTTAGAACTGCTTTTGCTGCATCCCATAGGTTTTGGGTCGTCGTGTTTTCATTGTCATTTGTTTCTAGGTATTTTTTGAGTTCCTCTTTGATTTCTTCAGTGATCTCTTGGTTATTTAGTAGCATATTGTTTAGCCTCCATGTCTTTGTGGTTTTTACAGTGTTTTTTCCTGTAATTTATTTCTAGTCTAATGGCATTGTGGTCGGAAAAGATACTTGATACAATTTCAATTTTCTTAAATTTACTAAGGCTTGATTTGTGACCCAAGATATGATCTATCCTGGAGAATGTTACATGTGCACTTGAGAAAAAAGCACAATCTCCTGTTTTCAGATGGAATGTCCTATAAATATCAGTTAAACCTATCTGGTCTATTGTGTCATTTAAAGCTTGCGTTTCCCTATTAATTTACTGTCTGGATGATGTTTCCATTGGTGTAAATGAGGCGTGAACGTGTCCCACTATTATTGTGTTACTGTCAATTTCCCCTTTTATATCTGTTAGCATTTGCCTTATGTATTGAGGTGCTCCTTTGTTGGGTGCATAGATATTTATAATTGTTATATCTTCTTCTTGGGTTGATCCCTTGATCATTATGTAGTGTCCTTCCTTGTCTCTTGTAACATTCTTTATTTTAAAGTCTATTTTATCTGACATGAGTATTGCTACTCCAACTTTCTTTTGATTTCCATTTGCATGGAATATCTTTTTCCATCTCTTCACTTTCAGTCTGTATGTCTCCCTAGGTCTGAAGTGGGTCTCTTGTAGACAGCATATATACAGGTATTGTTTTTGTATCCACTGAGCCAGTCTATGTCTTTTGATTGGAACATTTAATTCATTCACATTTAAGGTAATTATTGATATGTATGTTCCTATTACTAGTTTCTTAATTGTTTTGGGTTTGTTTTTGTAGGTCCTCTTCTTCTCTTGTGTTTCCTGCTTAGAGAAGTTCCTTTAGCATTTGTTGTAGAGCTGGTTTGGTGATGCTGAATTCTCTTTGCTTTTGTTTGTCTGTAAAGCTTTCGATTTCTCTGTCAAATCTGAATGAGATATTTGCTGGTTAGAGTAATCTTGGTTGTAGGTTCTTCCCTTTCATCACTTTAAATATATCATACCACTCCCTTCTGGCTTGAAGAGTTTCTGCTGAGAAATCAGCTGTTAATCTTATGGGAGTTCCCTTGTATGTTATTTTCATTTCTCCCTTGTTGCTTTTAATAATTTTTCTTTGTCTTTAATTTTTGTCAATTTGATTACTATGCGTCTTGGTGTGTTTCTTTTTGGGTTTATCCTGCCTGGGACTCTGTGCTTCCTGGACTTGGGTGGCTATTTACTTTCCCATGTTAGGGAAGTTTTCATGAATAATCTCTTTATATAATTTTTTGGGTCCTTTGTCTCTTCTCCTTCTGGGACCCCTGTAATGCGAATGTTGGTTCATTTTATGTTGTCTCAGAGGTCTCTTAGGTTGTCTTCATTTCTCTTCCTTTTTTCTTTATTCTCTTCCGCAGCAGTGAATTCCACTATTCAGTCTTCCAGGTCACTTATCCATTCTTCTGCCTCAATTATTCTGCTATTGATTCCTTCTAGTGTATTTTTCATTCCAGTTATTGTATTGTTCATCTCTGTTTTTTGTTCTTTAATTCTTCTAGATCTTTGTTAAACATTTCTTGGATCTTCTCGATCTTTGCCTCCATTCTTTTTCCGAGGTCCTGGATCATCTTCACTATCATTATTGTGAATTCTTTTTCTAGAAATGTTGCTTACCTCCACTTCATTTAGTTGTTTTTCTGGGGTTTTACCTTGTTCCTTCATCTGGGACATAGTCCTCTGCCTTTTCATTTTGTCTATCTTTCTGTGATTGTGGTTTTCATTCCATGGGCTGGAGAATTTTAGTTCTTATTCCTTCTGCTATTTGCCTTCTGGTGGATGAGGCTATCTAAGAGGCTTGCGCAAGCTTCCTGTTAGGAGGGACTGGTGGTGGGCAGATCTGGGTGTTGCTCTGGTGGGCAGAGCTCAGTAAAACTTTAATCTGCTTGTCTGCTGATGGGTGGGGCTGTGTTCCCTCCCTGTTGGTTGTTTGGCCTGAGGCAACCCAGCACTGGAGCCTACAGGCTCTATGGTGGGGCTGATGGCAACTGACTCTGGGAGGTCTCATGCCAGTGAGTACTTCCCAGAACCTCTTTTGTCACACCAGTTAGAATGGGCAAAATCAGAAAATCTACAAACAAATGCTGGAGAGGGTGCAGAGAAAAGGAAACCCTCTTGCACTGTTGGTGGGAATGTAAATCAATACAGTCACTATGGAGAACAGTATGGAGGTTCCTTAAAAAATGAAAAATAGAATTACCATATGACCCAGCAATCCCACTACTGGGCATATACCCAGAGAAAACCATAATTCAAAAAGACACATGCACCCCAATGTTCATTGCAGCACTATTTACAATACCCAGGTCATGGAAGCAACCTAAATGCCCATCAACAGAGGAATGGATAAAGAAGTTGTGGTACATATATACAATGGAGTATTACTCAGCCATAAAATGGAATAAAATTGAGTCCTTTGTTGAGACGTGGATGGATCTAGAGACTGTCATACAGAGTGAAGTAAGTCAGAAAGAGAAAAACAAATATCGTATATTAACGCATGTATGTGGAACCTAGAAAAATGGTACAGATGAACCGGTTTGCAGGGCAGAAGGTGAGACAAAGATGTAGACAACAAACGTATGGACACCAAGGGGGGAAAACCGCGGTGGGGTGGGTATGGTGGTGTGCCGAATTGGGCGATTGAGACTGACATGTATATACTGATGTGTATAAAACTGATGATTAATAAGAACCTGCAGCATAAAAAACAAAAACAAACAAAAAAAAGAAATTAAAAAAAAAAGTTACATGTAATATGTTATCTATTATACTGTTGTAGAGGTTCAAATGGATCTTTAATATATTAATGAAATTAAATATTATCAATTTAGTTAATACATAATTTATGTATGTTGTAAACATTATTTGGTATATGCACAATGCATACACGCTATGATAAAGATGTTTGTCAACAGGAAAACTGATAAATAAGTTATGCTCTATTCATACAAAGGAATAGTATGCAGGGTTTAAAATGCATGACTAATATATGTTTCATCAAGAAGCATAAATCTGAAAAACATACTATTAAGCAAATAAAGCAAGTTTAATAATTGTTTTTAAAAGTGCTATTTAAGAAATTCAAGAAATACAATTATAAATTGTAATAAGTATAAAATTCAAAAGCCATCAGGATACAAAATTTAGTTTAAATCAGAAAAAATTTTCAGAACTTGGTAGCAAGAAATATGCTAGTAAAAATTTAAAAGACAACATCAAAATATTTGCAACTAGTATCACATCCAAAGGTTTGACACCAATATTTACCCACAGGACAGAAGAATAATTTTAAAAAGATTGCTAATATCAGAGTTGGATGAGAAAGTGCCAAAACAGGTATTATACCGACTGATGGCAGGAATATAAGTTCTATTTTAGAAAGATTATTTGATTTAGAATTTTAGTTTCCATATCTAGGGCACACCTGCAAGGATAAACAGAAACTTTGACAGTTTTGTCTCTGGGGAGAGAATATAGGTGGCTGAAGGACAGTAGAGGAAGAAGAATTTGCTTTTATTATATACCCTTTTGTACCTTTTATTTTTTAAAAAAAAATTGTATTGGAGTATAGTTGCTTTATAATGTTCTGTTAGTTTCTGCTCTACAGCAATGTGAATCAGTTATACATATACATATATCCCCTCTTTTTTAGATTGCCTTCCCATTAAGGTCACCACAGAGCTCAGAGTACAGTTCCCTGTGCTATACATTCTCATTAGTTATCTATTTTATACATAGCAGTTTACCTTTTAAAATGTAAACTAATTATACATATAGTCTACTTTCAAAGAGGAAAATATTAAAATGAAAGAAATAAATGTGCATATTCCTCTATTTTATGTTATTACATAGTTGAAAATATAAACATTATATTAAATAAATTATTTCACAGTATTACTTCTCAGGCAAAAATTATAAAGTTGGCATGCAAATGACTGCAGATTTGAGTAATGTAGGAATGCTCTAGAACAGCCTAATCTGACACTTCCCTTCCTTGAAATTGCAGTCATTTTACTTTAAAGAATGAAATATGGAGTCTTGCCTTTTAATGAGGTCTCAGAATCTAGTAAGCATTTGGAAAGGTTTGTTTCTATTTTTGTTTTTCCCATTAAGAGGGCTTCCTCAATTAACTCCCTAAATCAAGTGCATCACAGCATTTCTGTGTATTTTGAAAGGGTTTTATATAGTGATTTTTATGTATGAAGAGTTGTACATATGATTTGATATATACTTCTTAATAATACTGAGAGGCAAACAGAGGCTCACTTTACAGCTGGTGTCTGATTCTCAGAGAGGGCAAGTTACTTGTTCAAGGCCAAGATTAAGCAGCAGATTGAAATTTAAACCTTGGCTTTCTAAATTAGCCAACTTTCCACCTCCTGGTCTTACCTCACATCTTATATTGTGGGTTCATCCTATTAAGTTTGTTCTGCTGCACCAGTGAATGGATCTTAGCCAGATTATTTAATGTCTTTAATTCAGTTACATCTTCTGTAGATAATTAGTTATATGAGTATCATTTATGTGGATGACAGTATAACTCCAAAGTCCTGTTTTGAAGATTACCTGAGAAAATAAAAAATTTTGACTTACATATGAGATATAGTAAGCACAATATAAATGTTAACTCTTAGTAGTATTGATATTTTGCTATTTTTCAATGTTGTTCATAATTTGCTTCTATTACTGTTTTGTTTTAGAATGCAATGCTTCAAGAAAAAGAATCTTGCCTCTTTAACATGTATAATATATTTAATATTAATACTTAACATTAATATTATTAATTCATACAATAATTTCCTAAGAACTGATCCCAAGGAAATGGAGATTTGCAATTTGACCAATAAAAAATTCAAAATAGTAGTTTTAAGGAAGCTTAGTGAGCTACAAGAAAACACAAAAACAATTCAACAAAATCACAAAACATTGCATACATAAATGAAAAGTTTAACAGCAGAGTGTATCAAGCAGAAGAGAGAATATATGAAGCAGATGTCAGATCTTTTGAAATTATCCAGTCAGAGGAGAACAAAATTATCATTTCAATGTTAGAATAAAAACAGTGAAGAAAGCCTGCATGAATCATGGCATATCAATAAAAGAAACAACATATGCACTTTTGGAGTCCCAGAAGAAGAAGAAAGGCAGGCAGGCAGTTTATTTAAAGAAATAATGGCTGAGAACTTCTCAAACCTGGGGAAAGAGTTGACGTAAGTGCATGCATCACATAAGTATCCCCCAAAATTTCAACCCAAAATGATATTCTCCAAGATACATAATACAGTTATTTAAAATAAAGTTACATAGAATTTTAATGGCAGCAAGAGAAAAAAAAATTCCACCCAAAAAAGAGAACCCCCATTTAGGCCTTTAGTGGATTTCTCAGCAGACACCTTGCAGGCCAGGAGAAGGTAGAGTGATATATTCAACCAAGACACTTTACACAGCAAAGTCGTTCCTCAGAAATGAAGAAGAGATAAAGACTCGCCCAAACAAACAAAAGAAGGAGTTCAATACCACAAGACCTGTCTTACAAGAAATGCTGAAAGGAGTTCTTCAACTGAAATGAAGTGAAGCTAAATAGTAACATGAAAACATAAAAAAATTAAAAATACATCAGTAATGTTAAGTATATAGTCAATAAAGAATGCTCTAGTACTGGAATATAGTGTTGTGTTAACCACTTAACTCTGGTATGAGGGTTAAATGACAAACGTAATAAAATAAGCATATGCAAAATAATTTGTAAATGGATATACAACATAAAAATAGGCAAATTATACATCAAAATATAAAATGAGGGTGAGAGCAAAATGGTAGTATAGGTATGCAATCAAACTTTAGTTGTTATCAGCTTAAAATAGACTATTACATCTATAAGATGTTTTATATAAGCCTAATGGTAACCACAAAGCAAAAACCTATAGCTGATAAACAAAAGACAAAAATAAGGGAATTAAGGCATGCCTCTACAGGAAATCATCAATTCACAAAGGAAGACATCAAGCGAGGAATAAAAAACAGAGGATACTGCAAAACAGCCAGAAAATAATTAATAAGATGGTATCAGTAAGCCCTTACCAACCACTACTTCCTCTTTATATTATAAATGGATCAAATTATCTAATCAAAAGGCACAGAGTGACTGACTCAAAAACAACCTCAACTATACGCTACCTACCAGACTTACTTCAGCTTCAAGGACACACATAGGACAAAGTAAAGATATGGTAAAATATATTCCAGGCAAATGGAAACAAAAAGAGAGCTGGAATAGGTTTACTTATATCAGCTAAGACTTTAAGTCAAACACTGTAACAAGAGACAAAGAAGGTCATAATGATAAAGGTACGAACTTATCAAGAGGATAGAACAATTGTAAATATACGTAACCAACGTTGTAACACTGAAATATATTAAGCAAATACTAACAGATTTGAAGGGAGTACTAGAAAAAAATAGAATAATGGTAGGGGACTTCAATACCTCACTTTGAGCAGTGAATAGATTATCCAGACAGAAAATCAACAAGGAAACACTGAATTTGAACTATTCTTTAGACCAAACAGGACCAACAGACATATACCAAACATTCCATCCAATAACAGCAAGCATATGTGGAACATTCTCCAGGATAAATCATATGTTAGGTCACAAAAATAGTTTTAGCATGTGTAAGAAGATTGAAATCATACCAAGTATCTTTTCCACCTCACAGGTATGAAATTAGAGCTCAGTGACAGGAGGAAAACTGGAAAATTCACAGTTAAAATTAAATAAAACAGCCCTGAATAATCAATGGGTCAAAGATGAAAGAAAAAGAGAATTCAAAGAATCTTTTACAAAATGAAAACAAACATAAAAACTTATGGGATGCAGCAATTGAAGTTCTAAGAAGAAGTTTATAGCACTAATGCCTACATAAGAAAAAAGAAAGATCCCAAACAAAAAACCTAAATTTACAACTAGGAAAAGAAGACAAGTTAAGCCTGAAGTTAGCATAAAGAAGTAAATAACAAAGATCAGAACAGAAATAAATAAAATAGAGACTAAAAAAAAAAAAAAATAGAAAAGATCAATGAAGCTAAAGATCTGGGTGTGTGTTTTTTTGGAACGATAAACAAAATTGACAAACCTTTAGCCAGACCAAGAAAAAAGACAGAAAACTCAAATAAGTAAAATCAGAAATAAGAGGAGACTTTACAATAAAACTACAAAGGGTTAAAAGTGTTTATTATGAATAACTATACGCCAAAAATTGGATCACCTTGAAGAAAAGGGAAAAAAAAAATCCTAGAAACATACAACCTACCAAGACTGAATCAGAAAGAAATAGAAAATCTGAACAAAGCAATTACAAGTTAATGGAATTGAATCATAAATCAACAAACTCCCAACAAAGCCCAGGACCAGATGGTTTCACTGGTGAATTCTACAAACATTTAAAGAAATAACACCAATCCTTCTCAAACTCTTCCGAACAAATGAAGAGGAGTAAATACTTCCAAACTCATTTTACAAGGCCAGCATACCCTGACAAAAAAGCCAGATAAGGTCACTGAGAGAAAATCACAGAACACTATCCCTGGTGAATATATACACAAATATCCTCAACAAAATACTAGCAAACCAAATTCAACAGCACATTAAAAAGATCATGCACCATGATCAAGTAGGATTTATCCCTCTGATGCAAGGATGTTTCAAAATATGCATATCAATACCACATTAATAGAATGAAGGAAAAAGTCATATGATCATCTCAATAGATGCAGAAAAAGCACTGACAATATTCAACATTCTTTCATGACAAATACTTTCAACAAATTGCTTACAGAAGGAGTGTACCTCAACATAATAAAGGCCATATGTGTCAAGTCACACGTTCAATAGTAAAAGCTTTAAATCTTTTCTCTAAGATCAGAAATAAGGTCACTATCTCAATGATATATCTGTACTCCCATATTCATCGAAGCTTTAGTCACAACAGAAACAACTTAAGTGTCCCTTGGTGGATAAATAGATTAAAAAAATGATACACACACACACATATAAACGCACATACACAAAATGGAATATTATTCAGCCACAAAAATAATGGAAATCTTGGCATATGTGACAACATGGGTAGGTAATAATGGTGTTGTGTGAAGTGAAATAAATCAGACAAAGAAAGATAAATACTGTATGATCTCAATGATATATAAAATCTAAAAAGCCAAATGCATAGAAATGGAGAGTAAAAAGGTGGTTGCCAGGGTTGGGGTGGGGGGGAACGGGGGATGAGGAGATGCTGGTCAAAGGATACAAACTTCCAGTTATAAAATGAGTAAGTTCTGGAGATCTAACATACAGCATGGTGACCACAGTTAACAATCTTGTTTATATACTTGAAAGTTGCTAAGAGTGTAGATCTTAAATGTTCTCACCACAAATAAAAAAAAACAAAGGGAATTTCATGAGGTGACAGAAGTATTAACTAACCTTACCATGGTAATCAGTTTGCAATATATATGTATATCAAATCATCACACTGTATACCTTAAACTTATACAATGTTATAGGTCAATTATATTTCAATCATGCTGGAAAACTAAACTAAAATAGGTGACTGCCAGGACTTGACCGCTGGGCTGTAGTTTGACAACCCCTGCTTTAATCTATTTTTTTCCTCTAATGTAACAAATGGTAATGGCCAAAGTAGAAAATTTATCAGACCCAGCCAGTCCTTCAAGCAAAGGAAATTATTACAAAAATGACTGAAATTGAGAAAGATCCTAATACGCTTAAAACGTGCACTCAGTATGATGTATTTTAGACTCCAAGCATTGCAAAGGCTGGAACTGTATGTTTTGTAATTCTAAGTGCCTAAAGTTATTCTACAGAAATAAAGGTTTTACATGATGTCATTGAGAGAATACAAAATTAAGTATGAAAATCAATTTTAAATGAATGCTGTTAATTATAACTAAATAAGTCCAACAAAAATTTGTAAATTTCCCTTTTAACTTATTTCATCTGAACCTGAAATTTCTACTGTGAATATATGACTATATATGTATTGTGTAAATAGTGAAAGAAAAAAAAAGATAAAAAGAGAAAGAAATCACTTTGGCTTGAATAACAGTAGCTCACATCAATTCTAAGAAATTGTAACATCAACTTTTCTGGCAAGACTCCACTGGTGGTGTTTATTTTTCATTAAACTCTGATTCTTGACAGAATAGCTTACCAGCAGTAAAAATAAAAAAATAATAAAATGAAATACAGAAAAAAATAACCTTGAGCCATCCTAGGTAGAATCATTCCTTTAATCAAGCCAGAAAGATTAAAAACATACTTTCAAATCTTTTTTTCTAGTACTGAAGTTGCTATCTAAAAATAATTTTGAATACCAAATAGAATGCATGAATTTTGGATTTGGAGTGAGCCTTTTTAATACTGAGATCACTCTCAGATTAATTTGAATTTAATGAAATTGGCACCAAGATGACATTAATAATGATAAAACATTTAAAGATTCAAAGAAAAGGAAACTTGGGCTTCCCTGGTGGTGCAGTGGTTAAGAATCCGCCTGCCAATGCAGGGGACATGGGTTCAAGCCCTGGTCCAGGAAGATACCACATGCCGTGGAGCAACTAAGCCTGTGCACCACAACTACTGAGCCTGCACTCTAGAGCCCGCGAGCCACAACTACTGAAGTCCGCATGCAGCAAGGAAGACCCAACGCGGCCATAAATAAATAAATAAGTAAATAAGTAAGTAAATAAATTTATAAAATAAATGAAAAAGGAAAAGTAAACATTAATATAATATTCATTGGTATTAATTGGTGAATATGATACAGAGTAAGCTGATTGTGAACATTTTCATATCAACTACACATTTGTGTAGTGAGATGTTAATAAAAAACAGATGGTATGGTGAGTTAAAACTGCTAATGTAAAATATGTGATATGGAGTGCAGGAGTTGAAATATTTCACCTGGGCCAGATCAAGATGCCAAGGTAACAATGCATGAAATCCACTATGTCAGAAATAAGTGCCATTTTTTCTTTTCCAAAATAAAGCATACTTATATATACCCTTTTTATGGTGAACAGTTTCCCTCAACAAATTTTTGATATGTCAGTTTCAATTCAGACCATTCACATTGTTCTCAAAGCCTATAATCTCTGGGAGGTTTTCTCCTATACTGTGAAGGATATGAAGGAAAATAAATCAAGGAGGGAAAGGAGGAATAAGAAAGTAAAAGAAAAATAGGATAAAAACACAGATGGAAAGGAAATTCCACCCTGTCTCCCTCCCCTTTTTTTTTCCTTAGAAGCAAGAGAACTAGATACAGATGTCTGTGAAAAATAGTAGGGATTATCTTTGCTGATTTGGGTTGGTTATTACATCTTCAAAATTTATTAGCTACATTCAGATGTTATGCCAAGAGTCATAGTAATGACACCAATTAAGTTTATATAGTTTTTCAAACATCACTACCAGGAGATTGTTCATCTGTTCCAAGAGCAAGACATGAAATAGTCTTATGTTTGCCTTAGGTATGATTAAAACCATATAGATAATATTCTATATATATAATACAAATAATGACCTAATATGGTCCAGGCAACTTCCATGGGATGAGGATGTCTGTACTTTTCTCAGTTTAAATTCTAAAATCTTTTTGTCCTCACACAGAGTAAGAAGCAAAAAACATGACATTGTATTGGCACTGGGGAATCTTCTGTTCCATGATGGATATCTTCCTTCTAGGAAGAGGAGGTTGTTATTGGGCCTCATTCATTAAGTTGATGTAATGGTGGCATGAACTATCATCCACAGAGATTTTCAATTGAATGTTATCCCACCAATCACTGTCTCACAGCCTAATGGAGTGTCCCTGACATCACAGTCTGATAAATTTCCCAGTGCCAATTAAAAAAGACACTTTCCCTGTCATTTAGTTGCAATATACTCCTTTACTAGATTAGGTTCCATAAAAATGACAGGAATGATGAAAGTTTATTTGTAAAATTCTTCAGTTTAATTTGTGAAGCTATGTAGGCTTCCGGGTTTCTGCATTGTATCCAGAGTCAGGAAGGGCACTTATTGATGTCATTAGAAAACTGTTCTAAGTAAATATTATTGTAACAGGTATACTGAAGTACTCATACTTTTAGAGTAAAAATGAAAAAATTGTGAATAATAATACACCCATTCATTTTTCAAATATGTGTTGACAACTTCCGAACACCATGCAGGCCTGCTTTCTTGATAGATTAGTAGGCAGCTTAAATTCTGCAATTTCCCTGTGTCCCATACTTTTCCACCTCTCCCAACTCATCTCACATTGTTGGGTTTTACAAAACTATTATCTTGCCTACAGACACATTTTCTTCTTTAGTAAGCATATTTCACTCATCATGCAAGATCTCTGAACATACATCAGCCTCTGCTTTTTGATAGGTTTGTTGCCAAGCTACCAAATAACAGATTTTAATATTCTATATTACCCTCATTAAAATTCCCTTTAGGATTGTTTAGCATTCAACACAGTAGAAGAAGTATTTTAGTGAACTTTTATCATGGGAATTCTTTAATGAATATATCCTGTTCTCTTGCATGAGAAATAGCATATCATACTATTTAAGAGTTTTGTGTCAGACCATTAGGGTTCGAATCTCATCTCCATTATTCACTAGCTGAATGACACTGGGCAAGTCACTTAACTGCTTTATGCTTATGTGCCCTTCTAATAAGATTATTATAAGGTTTAAATATAAATTAAATATAAGTATTTAGAAAAGTGACAAGTACATTATTAGCATTCATTCTCTACTAGCCATTATTATATATTCACATCAAATACAAAATTAAAATTTCTCTGGAAACAAAGTTAAATAAAATGCAGTCATTGTTTCATTTAAAAAGCATTTTGCTGCTTCTCACTAGCTATCTATTTTACATTTGGTAGTGTATATATGCAGGGAGATCAGCTCAGTGCTTGGTGACCACCTAGAGAGGTGGGATAGGGAGGGTGGGAGGGAGGGAGATGCAAGAAGGAAGAGATATGGGGATATATGTATATGTACAGCTGATTCACTTTGTTATAAAGCAAAAACTAACACACCATTGTAAAGCAATTATACTCCAATAAAGATGTTAAAAAAAAAAAAAAAGCATTTGGTTTATACCAGGTCATGGAATAGGTATTAGGGATATTAGAAGACTAAAAAAAGTGCAGATGCTCTCCAAGAGTTATGAAGAGCTATAGAGATAGATCATACAGGTAACAAAGTAGGTGAATCACAAAAATATAAATAGGTGCTAATGTTTTAGGGTGAACATATCATAACTGTGTTATTTACTCCTTTAACATTCACTCTCTCTCTCCAAAATTTTAGATAAAAATAGAGGTCTCTGTAATTTATCTTTATCTATTGCTCCTACTATTGAGGTCAGTGGTACATTTGTCCAAGTTAATATAATTAAAGGAAACACTGGAGGAATCATTCTTTAATTTTGCCCAAAGGACAAGGTTCAGTAGAGGGCACTAAGCTTTCTTCTTTAGTTATTTAATGACAGAACCATATTTCAAACCTTGTTTGGGACATCTGGTTTCACTTTGGCATTGGGGAAACTTCATATTGTTTTATTGTTTTTCATGTTCCATTTTTCTCTCCTATAAAAATATCACATTTGCAGTATTTCAAGAGTTTTAGGACGAGGATGCAAATTTTATTCAATATAGTACTGGAATTCCTAGCCACAGCAATAAAAACAAAAGAAATAAAAGGAATTCAAATTAGAAAGGAAAAAGTAAAACACTCACTGTTTGCAGATGACATGACATTTTATAGAAAATCCTAAAGACACCACCAAAAAACTACTAGAACTGATAAATGAATGCAGGTAATTTGCAGGATACAAAATTAATATACAGAAATCTGTTATGTTTCTATACACTAACAATGAACTACCATAAAGAGAAATTAAGAAAATAATTCCATTTACAATTGCATCAAAAAGAATAAAATACCCAGGAATAAATCTAACCAAGAAGGTAAAAGACCTGTACTCAGAAAACTTTAAGACATTGATTAAAGAAACTGAAGATGACACCAACAAAGATATACTGTGCTCGTGGACTGGAAGAATTAATATTGTTAAAATGACCATACTACCCAAGACAATCTACAGATTCAATACAATATTTATCAAAATACCAACGGCATTTCTCACAGAACTATAATAATTCTAAAATTTGTATAGTAACACAAAGGATCCTGAATAGCTAAAACAATCTTGAGAAAGATGAACAAAGCTGGAGGTATCATGCTTCCTGATTTCAAACTATACTACAAAGCTACAGTAATTGAACAGTATGGCACTGGCTCAAAAACAGACACATGGATCAGTGGAACAGAATAGAGAGCACAGAAATGAACCTATGCTTATAAGGTCAATATATATGGTCTATGACAAAGGAGGTGAGGGGAGAATAGACAGCTTCTTCAATAAATAGTCCTGGGAAAACTGGACAGCTATATCCCAAAGAATCAAATTGGACTACTTTCTCACACTATATGCAAAAATACATTCAAAATGGATTAAAGATCTTATTGCAAAATCTGAAACCATAAATTTCTTAGAAGAAGACATAGGCAGTATGCTCTTTGACATCAGTCTTAGCAATATTTTCTTGGGTATGTCTTCTCAGGAAAGGGAAACAAAAACAATCAAACAAACAAACAAAACCAAATGGAACTACGTCAAACTAAAAAGCTTTTGTGTACTGAGGGAAACTTTCAACAAAATAAAAAGGTGGAAGATATTTGCAAGTGATCTATCTGATAAGAGGTTAATATTTGAATAGGAGAAGACATTTGCAAACGATATGTCCAATAAGGAGTTAATATCCAAAATATACATAGAATTCATAAAACTCAACATCAAAACAACAAACAATCTGATTAAAAAAAATGGGTAGAGGACCTGACTAGACATTTTCCCAAAGAACACATACAGCCAACAGACACATAAAAAGATGTTCAACCCTTCTAATCAGGGAAATGCAAATCAAAACCACAATGACATACCACCTAACACCTCTCAGATGGCTATTATCAAAATGACAAAAAATAACAAGTGTTGGTGAGGATATGGAGGAAAGGGAATCCTTGTGCACTGTTAGCGGGAATGTAAATTAGTACATCCACAATGAGTAATAGTATAGAGGTTCCTCAGAAAATTAAAAACAGAACTACTATATGATCCAGCAATTCCACTTCTGTGTGTCTTTCTGAAGAAAATAAAAACACTAATTTGAAAAGATATATGGTCCCCTATGTTCATTGAAGCATTATTAATAGTAGCCAACATATGGAAGCAACCTAAGTACCCACTGATACATGAATGGATAGAAGATGGGGGATGGATATATATATATATATATATATATATATATATATATAGTCTATATATATAGATTTAGATATAGATATAGTGAAATATTATTCAGACATAAAAAATAATGAAATCTTGCTATGTGTGACAACACAGATGGATCTAGAGGGCATTAAGTTAAGTGGAATAAGACAAAGACAAATACCACATGATTTCACTTACATGTGGATTCTTAAAAAAAATGAACAAACATAACAAAACAAATAGCAACACAGAAACAGACTCATAGATAAAGTGAACAAACAGGTGGTTGTCAGAGGGGTGGTGGATGGGGGTGGTGAGTGAAATATTCCAGCTACAAAATAAATGAGTCACAGGGATGAATGTATAGCATAAGGAATAAAGTCAATAATATCATAATTACTTTGTATGGTGACAGATGGTAACTAGATTTATTATGGTGATAATTCTGTAAAGTACACAAATATGGAATCACTACATTGTGCACCTGGAACTAACAGTGTTGTAGGTCAATTATACAAAAAAAAGAGTTTGAGGGACCTATGACACTGGCTCATCATAAACAATAATAACATTGCATAAAATATATGAAGCACCTATTTTCACACATTAGACAACAGCCAGCCCAAGGCTGTGATCCTGGACAGATGGGACACATATAAGAAGAGAACGATATTGGCTCTGCTTTATTGTTTTTGGTTTTTTTTGTGGGGGTAGGTTGACCTGGAGCACATTACAGATAGCTGTGATCTAGAAGGCAGAGGAGACTAAAATGACAGTTTGGGTCTGCTGAAGTGGCAGTAATTTGTGGTGTAAGGTAAGAGAGAGGAGAGAACTACTAAATAAAGAAGACACTACAGAAATCTGCATAAGGATCCCCTTGAGTCTTTTACCACAAATGTACACATGCTTAGAGTCAGATGACATGAGACCTGGAAGAAACCAGATCCTGGACAGAGAGAGGACTGGGAGCTGACAGTAGATTCTGAGGTCACACACTATTGGGAGAACTGGAAGTTCTGAACAGTCAGAGTAGCACAAGTTAACAGACCTTGGTGAATATATCAGGCATTTAGTCAAAACCTCCCCTCCTTCCCCAAACTCCTAAAACTATACTTTAGGAGTAGGACTACTCTAGATCACCATAACCAAACCTAAAATCAAGCTTTGATAGAATAAGCTGATCCTTCAGAAAAGTAAATGCCAGCAAGAAAAGATAAATTAGGGCTTCCCTGGTGGCACAGTGGTTAAGAATCCACCTGCCAATGCAGGGGTCACGGGTTCAAGCCCTGGTCTGAGAAGATCCCACAGCTGGCGGAGCAACTAAGCCCATGCGCCACAACTACCAAGCCTGTGCTCTAGAGCCCGCGAGCCACAACAACTGAAGCCCGTGCACCTAGAGCCTGTGCTCCGCAACAAGAGAAGCCACCACAATGAGAAGCCTGCGCACTGCAACGAAGAGTAGCCCCCACTCACCGCAACTAGAGGAAAGCCCGCATGCAGCAACGAAGACCCAATGCAGCCCAAAATAAATAAATTTAAAGAAGAAGATAAATTAATGCTCTTAAGTGGAAGAAAACAAAATCAAGACACTAAAATAAATAGCATTCACAGGATCCAGTAAACAATAAAGAGTTACAAACACAGGAATAAGCAGGAAAAGGTGACTGATAACCAAAATAAGCAATTATACAGAAACAGAAGCAGAGATGACAGAGACATCGAGATTTGAGGATAAGGAATTCAGAGTAGCAATGAAAACATATTATAAATCATCTAAACATCTAAAAGAAAATTAAAAAAAAAACATAATGGGTGAACAATCAGGAAATAGAAATGGAAATCAAATACAAATTGAGTATAGTCATGGAAAGTATAAGAACAAACCCAAACAGAAATTCAAGATCTGGAAAATACAAAATCTGAAATGATAATGTAGGGATGGGATTAATAATAATAGAACAACAGTAATTTAACTACTACAGGAGAAGGGATCTATAAATTTGGGGGGAAAAAGACAATAAAAATACTCCAGACTGAAGAAAGCATATGAAAAACTGAAAATAATGAACAGTGATTCAGTAACCTGTGGGATGATACTGGAGGTCTGACTTAAGAGCTCATTTCTGAACCACTTTGTCATTATTAGCTTAATGGCAGTAATATGCTTAACTAACCTACTATTTGTAGGTTCCTATAGGATACCCAGTTATAAATATGAAAATCTAACACAATATGTGCCTACATTTCAAGTAATTTGGAAAGTGGTTTATAGAGTTCTGCCTGGTTTGGAGAGAATAGGAAGAAGAATTCATTGCAGCCATTGGCTGAATAGTTCCTTGGAAAGATGAACTGTACAATGCTAGGGTTTTCAAACCTGGAATATGTCATTTCATAAGAATTAATCTCTTATGTATCTCAATCTATAAAATCCTTAATTTTGTTCTACAACAGGAAAAGATTCGGCCTTTACATCTAAGTGTAATCTACTAGATATGTGTTTTTTTTGTTTTTTTTTTTAAATCAAAGGTAACCAGATTGAAATATTTACCATTGCCTTTTTAAACCTCATCAAATTCACGGATAATTCTAGTAATATCATTGCATTTTAGAATCATCTCTATTTTCTTACATTCTTAAACAAAATTTGTATTTTGAAATATCTCTCATTTTTATCAACCATCTAAATATTACTGTTTTAAATTCCATGAACTTTATTTTTTTTCCTTTCAGATTTGTTTTTCTTAGCTAAAATCCATCAGAGAAATGTTATGTTTTATGCATAGTCTTTCAAAATATATTATTATTGTTTGATATCAATGACTCGATTGAAAGCTTGCAATTGGTATAGTGCTGCAACTCTGAACATCCTTAGGAAAGGAAGTCAATTAGCACTTATCAAGGCCTAAAATGTGTTAGACACTATACTCAAAGTCTTGACCTGACCCCAGAGAGTCATTTTATTATTACCATCTTGCACAAGAGAAATTTCAGGCTGGAATGGTTGAACAGAGTTAAGCATCCAATAAGTGACAAAATCAGAATATGAACTCCAAGGATCATACTCTTACCTCTGGAATACTTTCTCAGTGGGGAAATGGAAAGCCATAGGTGACTTTGCCTCAAGGTTTTACAATTCAGTTACTAAATCATACTATTTTTGTTACATGCAATAAAACCCTTTATTGGGTTCTTGTCTATACCATTACCTGGGGGGTTAGTATGACTTTATCTTTTTTTCCTCAGACTATTTTTAGAATAAATATAAACACTTTACTGAATTTTTTGGTATTTATCTTCTCCATGATGACTTTTAAATTGTCTAAGCTCAAAGTCACACAGGGCACAGAACCATATAACACTAGATAGTTGAAAACTTACATTTAGCTCTGGATGATCAAGTCTGTGTTAATTCAGAAATGACACTTAGGTCCAGAAATGTAAAGTTATTTTTCCAAAGGCACAGAGAATATTTTAGGTCAGAGCTATAAAAAACTATTTAGAAAACTTTCTTACATATTTCTATTTCTTTTCCTTCATTTTTTTTCTTGTAATATCTCATGAATCAAAAGAAATTTCCAGTGGTGCATTTCTTAATAAATGTTCCCTATTTGTAGTGATGTTCAAAGGTGTCATGTGAAACATATGTTCAAAGGTCATATAAATTTGTTAAGCGATGTCTCTAACAAAATCAAATGGATTTATTTAGTGAAGAGCATTAGTCTTCTGAAATGCTCATGTGCACTGCGGTCCTCTGAACCATATACAAAAAGCAGGTTTCCTGGATATATTTGATAAATCACTCCTCTTGTAGTGGTTGGTCTTTTAAAGTATTGTTTTAGGGGAAAAAAAAAAAACCAAATTATTTTCTGAATGAGTCTATCAATTTTAACCTATAGGTAAAAGTCAACTTTCCTTTTAGAGAAGAATTTGAAAAAAGCAGAGTACTTCTAAGTATCACCCATCATAAGAATTATCTTATATACAATATTTTCATTTAATCTACATGATACTTGGTCATTTATTATGCTTCCATTTT